>NW_027180443.1:0-156038 GCF_040956055.1 Brachionichthys hirsutus
AAAAGAGCAATCAAGTCACGTCTCTGCCAAAACCTATAGCGACCTTTGTCCTGGCATTGTTTATTTCTTTCTCCAGAGAACAGTGACAGACGCTGTGGTGAGGAGGCTGTTAGCCACAGGCCCTGCCGCTGGTTTGGATTCCTCTCTAAAACAACAGGGGAAAGGTGAATGTGATCATCGAGGCCCCAGGAACTTTTATTTTCATGATGTGTCATGGAGAAGGAAGCCGGTAAACCAATCACTTTATTCCCTCCATCCCTCCTCCTCCCTCTGCAGTGGCACATAAGTAGAGGTGACGTCAGCATTTGGATGGTTTGGCTCAGAGCCCTGACTGCCATAACGGCAATGAGAGCTGCTATACACCCTGTTCATCAGAGCCTGGGGCAGCGTGGGTTCTTGTCTCGGTTTGGTAGGTAAAGCTTTATAAAAAATAAAAAAAACACAATCCAACCACAGTGGTCAAGTTCATAAAATGTCAAGGACAAGACGAGTGACGCAGGCTCAGAAAGTACAGGTTACACTTGACAATCCATGTTTGCAGCTAAAAACATCTTCATTTTCCAGGAATAATCCAAGATGACCTTCATAAAGTGGAGAAATGAGTCGACGCTTTGGCGTCACAAAGGTTGAAATTTACTATATTTCCAGTCTTTTCCAAGATCATGAGACGATCAAGCGGACCTTCGGGTCATCGTTCTGTCCACTTCCGTATCAAGAGCCGGAGTTATTATCAATGTTCCATTCCACATCGTTCTAATTACTATAACGATCAAACACGACATTTATTCTAAAAGTGTAATGATTCACGTCGTCATTCCGCTTAAACCACTTGACAGTCTTCAGATGCATCTTAGAAGTACACTGAAAATTAACGTCACTTATCCCCATTTCTTCCTTCCGTTCTGAACAAAAGAGCTCATTGAACCATTTTGTCAGAAAACTATTTGCAAATGTGTGAGGAGTTATGCAATTAGCTGCAGACTCCAGCACTCATTACTCTCAACGGATATCGTGGCAGGCCAGTCCACAGCTCGTCTTCGTTAGACGTTCTTTTACGCATTCAAAAATGATGACCTGTTGAGTGAGACGGTTGGACAACTCTCCACACGTGAGAATGCTTTCTACGTTAACGGCCCCACAGACACGGCTCTCTAACAGCAGCCAGCTCATACATCACCGGTACAGGTGGTGGCACGGCTAAAAAAAAAGCAGGTGCATATTTTTTCGTGCAGAATCTATCAGTAGATAAATTACCTGCAAGAGAAATTTTAAAGGCACGTCAATGAAAGCCAGTTTGTGAGCAATTGTGTTAAAGAGGGAGGCAGGCGGCTGCCTTTGACCTTCTCATAACTCAGAGGAAAGCGGGGGGTGGGGGGTGGAACATTAAAAAGATTGTGTCCGTCTGGCTAATGGTTCTTTATGGCTCCCTCATGTTCTCAGATGGGCAGGATGACTGGCAGTGTGTGTGTGTGTGTGTGCGTGCGTGACCACTGGTAACTGTACATCACCTCTGCTTGCCCCCTTCAGCTGGCGTCCCACTCAGCAAGACCGCCTGCCACGGTGAGGCAAACCACTAAAACACCATAAAACCAACAGACTAAACAGCCATTTATCACCACTGCACACAAGAGCCATGTCACCAAGCAGTCTCAACCGTCCCACTCAGTGACTCAACGCGTATATAAAAACGTCATCGAGTATTACCGATACAACGAAGTCTGACCACTCAAACCTCAACCACCATTTGCTATGTCCAGAAATAAGGCAATCATGAGTGAAAATGGGTTTCTTGGTCTCTTTTATTGAATTGGCAATGACTTGAACCAGTGCAAATCTGTACTTTGCTTTCTGAGAGACAAGTGTGGAGAAGAAAAAAACAAAAGGGCATCAGAAAACAAGGGGGGACACTAAAATCCGGCTTCCTGGCCTGCCCAGTTTGGTGTCTGGAAGAAAGAAGAAGGAAATGGATTAGACCACTGCATGTAGATCAACTCAGGACAAACAAGTGTTGACGGCTGATCGTGGAAAATCTGGAAACATACACAGGCATGCAAGCAGTTAACATGTTTGTGGTGCGTGTATGTTCCGTTGGTAAAGGCCGGGGGGGGAGGGGGGGGTCTGAGGGTCGACAGGGACCCCGAGCAAGCAGTATGCAAAGTGCTTGAGAGGAGCAGGATGTTATGGTGCTCTGAGTCGTTTACAGCCTCTGTCAATTACAAAATTCCCTAAATGAGGGCTTGCGTTTTATTTATTTATTTTTACACCGGACGGGTTTATGGCTGCACTCTTTCTGCAGATATTCAAACAATAGGGAGAAGGCTAATGGAGCACATCAAAAGATAGCCCCTCAAGAGCAGCACAGTTCAAAAGTGAACATTTACACAACATTGTTGCCGTCAGAGGGGAACCATGCCATCACTCTGCTTGACACACGTGCATGTCCTGGAGGAGGGGGGTGTGATAATGACATTGATAATGACATTCTGTGTAGTAGCATTACTTGAACAGTCTGGATTACCACGCAAACACGCGAGGTCAACATCAATACGCAGTTGGACGGGATGACTGGACCCTGAGCTAGACATCTGCAGCAGGTCCCAAGTGGAGCAAACTCCAGGTTTTGAGTAATGTTCACCAAAGTCAGCGTGAGGATCCACCTTATTTAGGTTGCTGGGCTGAGTCACGGCGCTCAGGCATCGTTCTGTGATTGTCTGGAGTCTACCTTGTAATTAGGCCTTTGAAGAGCAATGGAGGGATGAAAGCGTTGGCTCTGTTAAACTTGCTCTTACTGGTTTATTTTGTGTAAAAGAGCTTTTGCTGATGGTCATTCATCAACATTCTTTTCCTCGCTGTTCTGGGCTGATCTTACGAGATGCTTTGAACCGCCCTGAGCTCACATTGGGCTTCTAGCAATCCGGCTGGTTATGGGCAGGGATGGCTGCCTCCAGCCTGAAAGGAGGTGCTGACCTTTGCCTATTTTCTAGATTCAACAAATGTGTTCCTCACCTCAAGCTTGGTGCTCTGGGCCTGCTTCTTCTCAATGTTCATGGCCAACATTTGGCTGCGGAACGAGAGGCTCTTTGTCTTTTCAATCACCTGCTGGTAAGGCGATATGGCGTTGTTCCCCATGACCACATGGCCCTGGAAGAATAAAGATTCACAACACCAACCAATCACATCTGCTGTTCAACAAAGCCCAATAACCGGATGCTCAAGGCCCATTCATATGTACTGTAGGGACTGCTAGATGGGGCACCATGAAGGAGACAAGTTACCACTGATCCTTCCCAAAGCCACAACAGCCCCCTGCTTTGAACAGCTTTGGCTAACAATTTGTTCGACTGACTGAGGAAGAGGTCAGAAGGTCTCACCAGTTTGGAGTCAATCTTTGCATCCAGCCTCGCGTTGCGGATTAAGTTGACAATCCATCTCTCCGCTTCCTCAGGTGACATGTTTAATTTGTCTGCCAGCATGCTGTAGGTGAAACAAAGAGACATGGGGGTTCGAAGCGGAGCACAAAAGCAACACAAAAAGGTGGAACCAGTCTTAAAACGGCTACGAACGAAGACCCAGGGGTAAAAACTCAAGTCTTTGCACTGATGAGGCATTAATAATCCATGAGAATGAATCCACATGACATTACTACCGTTTTATCACCATTCTTATCAATGTACTTATTAGCATCATTATCAACTGCTGTCTGGTTTTAGAATATTGAAGTGTACCATAAATGCTAGTTTGCATTAAGTCTCAGCCAATGCATCATTACATTTGGTCACGATTGATATTAGGCCCCAAAACACAGTTTACCTGGTAGAGTTAATAATAAGAACCTTGACTTGTGGGGGAAAAGGTGTGCAACAAGAAACACACCTCAGAAACCATTCTAATGCCCCCCCTCCCAGTACCAACAGCAGCTAGATTTACAGACTTGTACCAGTAACTCGATTAGCGCTGCTGGGCCGACCCCGTGTCGCGAGCTTCTGTGGTTGCTTTACTTTTTCTCTCGTCTTCCACACACACTCTCTCCCGAGCTGGTTGCTAAACTTGCCATGACACTCCGGTCCAAAGGCTAGCTGTGTCTCAAAATGAGAGCCAGGTTGGACTCTGGCTCGCTCTTTGATACGCAGCTAGACAGGGATGTGTCGCCGTGGAGGGGGGGGAGGGATGAGGGTGACTGGCATTCTTTGATCCAAAGCTTTCCCCATCGCAGCTGGCTTCCCTTGTGGCTTTCAAAATAACTAGACCCCCCTTGATACCCTCATCTAGACCCCCTTTCTCCCCCATACTTCCTGCCCCATTCCTTCTGTTTGAGCCCCCCCTCCACACAGACCACATTTCATATAAGGGCCTCAATAAATATTCTCACCCCGTCTGTGCACTGCCCGTAATTACTACACCCACCCTCCCTCTCATCTCAGAGTAGGTCACCAAGCCACCCCCAACCCCTGGAACCACCCCACCCCCGAATAACACACATACCTTATGAAATAATGTAGGTACAAGTTTGTGTACAGCCCGTTTGTTGTACACAACAATCGGGGTTAAAAGGGAATACATACAAGAACCATTTATTTTGTTAATTGTCACTTCCTGGTCCATTAATCTCATTCTGCGAGACCGGTTCAGTGAGTAAGCTCCAGTCTGCCCAGCCCACACCAGTCGTCACGCCACGGCTCTGCAAACTCTAATCCCACTGCCACCATGTTGAAAGTTGGACAAATTTAAGATATTCTTTTTAAGAAAAGTAGACTTATTTGGGATTTGGGATAATATCTGCCTCATGTCAAGACTAAAAGAGAAACACACGGATAAGAAATAAGACTTGCACATCCTAACCCATGAATGTTGGTCAAATGGTAGCAAAACCACACGAAATTGGGAAGTGCCATGATGTCAGCTTCTGGATCGGGCCGTGAAAGCATAAACAACACAAAAAGACATTACATCAGCATAATGAGCTGAATGGGGTTCGGTCTCCAAGTGACGGCGCATATCACTCAACACTTTCACCGCAGCCAAGTGATACACGAGGCGGATAACGAGATAGAGAAGAGCCAGTTGTGTGCTGATTCATAACCACCTCAGCAGCCCAGAGGAGAGCGAGGGGGGAATCAGAGGTCACGGATCAAACCCATCACTCGTGCGTGGTGCGAGTGTTGAGCAATTCAGATTTGTATTTCTACAAAGTGGAACTAACACCTGTCTGATAGGAGCCAGCGTTTATTTCTTTTGTAAGCTTCAATGTTTGCAAGACACCAAGGCTACATTGGTGCATCAGCGTGTCTTATGTCCACCCCAGCGTGTTGGTCTATAAGAGTATAAACTACAAACAGGAAATTCAATCACACACTCCAAGACTCAGAAAGTCCATTCATTATTTATCCTATTAAGTAATCAAAAACAAAAAAATGAAATGTGTAATTGGTTCAGATTTTGCCCGTGTGATGAAGTGATTCCTAAACACATTCTTGGAGTTTTGATAGGCAATTCAGAAAAGTTGGGGTCCATGTCATCAGGTCCAGGTCAGACAAGATGATCAAAACAAACATGGTCTGGTTTCCCCACATGGGATTTAAGCTAAACCCCAACCCCTCTGAATGCCCCAGAATGCCCCAGGCCTTAGCACGGACCAGCCAACGCACGCTAATCTAAATTTCAAAAGAAAATCTTCCAATGTTTTTCCCCCCCCAATGAAGACATTTGTGTCAGAGACGCCAACTTCATCACATTGTCTTTCATAGGTGTACAGCCGCTACCACTATGTAACATCAGAGCAAAAATATAACGATATAAGGGGGTAAAAAGTGAAAACGAGGAAGGCAAGAAAAGTAATTAAAAAAAAACTGCTTTTAATTCAAAGCTGGTGATGGGACAGACTTAGACAACCTATTCTATTGACATCAGCCCTGAAGCCAAGCAGACGAGCCTGCATGGCTGGTTTTATTTTACACAATCATGATCTTGTTCCTTGGGGAGAGGAGATCACTTTCATTTCGACCCCTCACTCGCTCGGCTCCTGAGCTTTCGACCCCGGGCTAGGGTACTCCTTTGGGTCTTTAGACCAACCCTCACACTTAAAGAGAAGGGTCAAGCATTGGACTCTAACAGCGAGAGAGAATGGGGGATGGGGAGATCCTTCTAACAAGTAGTCGTCATCTTAACCTTGTTTGGCCTAAAATTAATGCACTGGTAAAACATATGATAGTGTTCGCAAGTCATCTGGAACTGGTGAGGCCAGTGTGCCATCTTCAAACTGGGCCAGGTATGAGGTATAGATGATCTGCAGTGTTAAATTCCAATATACAAAATACTACATCCAATCTTCAGTAAAGTGTTGTGTGTAAAAATACAATCTAAAGATGAGGGTAAAAGAACCGCCGAAAGCATTCACTAAAAATGCCAAGTGTCCTCTTGAGGTCAAAGCAGAAATGTGTCAGGGAAGGACTAAGAAAATAAACCCCGTAAATCAAACAAGGGAAGCAAAGCCAAACTAGAACCACACTCGAGATAGAGAAGTCTAGACAAAAGGATGTGTGTGCATGCAATTAGTGCGAAAAGAATTACATGCCCAGTGCCGGCAAAATATTTTATATAAGGATTTATTGCAAAAAATAACTGCGTCAATTCCAGTTCTGTTCTTGTGTCCTAAGCTGTGGGCAAAACGCGAGCTAAATATGTGCAAACGCATCATGGCCAACAGCTGTAAAATGGTCCTCATTAAAAACAACCCATCAAATTAATTTGAGTCCATGCCAGCATGCACCGAGCCTCTGAGAAGGGGACTAATGAGTTGGGAATTTGAGTGCATTTCAGAAAGACACATCCATCGTCATGATGAACCAAAAATAAACACGGAAATCCCTGTTTTCATGCATTAGTCATTCATTCCTGTTTTTAGAAACCTCAACAATCGTAATATCTGAGCTGATGAAAAAAAGGTGAAAAGTAGAGAAATCACTGTTCAACTTCCTCTTTGAGTGTTACCGCTAGCCTTTGTGGTTTTTAACAACTAAATGGATCCAATTGCAGTTAGGCTGCCAAAAAGAACCAGAACCCCTAATCAATTCCAGAAAATCTGCAACTGGAGATTTCCACAGGGGGTGATCATGTTCCACATTTCAACCTTGACTACAGACCTCCGTGGCTCTACGTAACAGTTAATGCAATCATTTTCATGTCACCAAAAGACATTCTCTATATTTACTGGATTTCATTCATTTATATGGTTGGACTGAAAGCAATTGTCAATTTGTGCTACTCATTAATGAGGAATAAGGAAGCCAAAAGGAAAAGGGATAACTGATATATTACCTAATATCAAGAATTATATACAGCAACAAGCACAAATCCATCAAAAGATGACAATTAAAGCCAGGAGAGCAAACGCCCTATCGAAGCCACTCCCCAAATGTGATGTCAGAGGCAGCCAAATCATATATACATAACTGCAGGCAATTAGTTTTATTTCCTCTGCAAAAACCCGCACTAATAAGCACCGCCTAAACTTCTCGGCTTGGGAAAGTAAAGTAGATTTTATAAAAAATAAATAAACTTGGAGTCAAGAGACCAACAAAAGAACCTCCATTCTCCCAGAGAAAGAATTAAAAGGTCCCCGTCTGTCACAGCAACGGAAAGTAACTCAAAGTCCTGATCTCTCTCCAAAAAATAAATACTGTTCCCAAGTTGACCTTAAACAGGTGGTCTTAAAAGTTCAGCGAATAAGGCAACCTGTGGAGACTTGGAAGCAGTTAACCGCACATGTTTACCCACAAGATGTCAGAGGTCAGCATGAGATTGCAGAAGGGCCAATAAATGGCTAATGACGATGCAAACGTTTGTTTTTTTCCTGTTTATTTCCAATTAAGTCATTAAACAGGAATTCCTGTTATTAGGGGATTCCCATCTGAACCCTGTCTTAGTGTCAGTAATTTAAAGAAACTATGGTGTGCTGATGCAGCATTGGTAATGAGAAACCCAACTCTGTAAAAGGCGCTTTCACTTACTTTGGGTCATAACAACATTACTAACCTGATGCTGATGCATTGATGAATTCTGCAGAAGGTTTCAAAGATGAAGAGGCGGGCATTTTCAATGAAGTCCTCCAAGCAAGCAACCAAGAAGAAGTCGTTCACAAGAACCTAAGTGGCAAAGCAATTAGAATTGTATGAATACATAATTTCTGATCCAAATTTTGAAATATGCACAAAAATAAATGCTTTTCTTAGACTGGGGCCTTCAGATTTCACAGAAATGGAGTCATGACAAGTTTTGATTCAATTTTAATCTGCTTTGAGGAATTCATGCCTTATTCAATTCAAGAAAAACAAATGCGTTTGACCAAACAAAATTCCAATCCAGTTTGATATTGAGAAAAGAGGATCATATTGGATAATGAACCAAAATTCAGTTTGGACCAAAGTTTTCAGAAGATCAAAATGTCCTGTATAAGTAATCCCAGCACCGCAAGGTGCTTTAAATAAGCCACAAATCCTTAAATACGGCAAACACCACATGAGACAACACCGCAAGAACAGCACCAACCAAAGAGATTACCGCATTGACTCATCTGGTCTGCTGCTTCCGTCTCTACTCCAGCATGCAGAATAGCCAAAAAAGTTAGTCGTGCAAGAACTGTCCTCAAACTCCCAGATGAGAGCAAGTCTTTCCAGGAGTCCATGAACCGTATGACCTGTGTCTTGCTAAACGAAGAGATACATCTCCTGTTTGAAACAACTCACCTGCATGTAGCCGATTTATCTACCGGTACTTTTAATGCTCGTGACCCAGCGGTACCATTGTGTGAAATGCTCCCTTTTCTCAGTGCGCAATTTCACGTCACAGACCATCATCTTCAAAAGTCCTCCAAGAATTACCAGCTGTTTGCGCAAGTTGAGAAAGCTGCTATCTGCCCAGAGTTTTGCTTGAATAAATCCCAATTACATGGCGCTATCAGGGCACACACATTTCAGCTATGACAACGCTTATCTAAGGATGATAAACTTTGAACAGCCAAGTGCCCTAATTACTGTCATCTGGGATTCAGACCACAAAGCTTAAACAAATTCTGAAATTGGCTGGAAGAGTTCTTTCATGCATGCACAGTCTGAGAGCCTGACTATAGGTAGGCCTATACTTTTCATTCTTTGACATGCAAGCACCCAACATCTGACAGTGATTCCAGATTTGGGTGGAGTTGGGGGGAATGAAAAGCCCTAAACAGACTGAATCGGTTAAATGAAACCTAGCGCAACCTTCCATTTGAAAACAATTGGTTCAAACTATTACACGGGGTCCAGTGAACTGGAGACAGTAGACCTGAAAACAAAACTCATTCCGCCATTACAACAATCATTAAATGGACGTGTGCTACTTCTCAATGGTTTAAAATTGATGCATTACAAGTGTTCTTTAAGACAAGAGCGCATCCCAGTGGAGTATCCGTTTACCTCAAATCAGTCCGCAGTCTGTAAGACATTGCTTTACCTCTGAAGTCAATGCGTTCTTTAATGGTTTGCATGTGCATTTCTGCTGAGAAAGAAACTGCATTATCGAGTTCAAACAACGCCATTTAGAGAAAATGTTTGCAGACCATCACAGGTGATGCATCGACGGAGCCATTAAACAATTCCGAAACCACCCGCCTCGCTAAAAGTCGATTGTCGTGAAGTGAATGAGGTTTGGGTCAGGGGGGGCCCTTGGAACGTACTGGACATGCTCTGATAAGATCGATAGATTAGTCTCTTCTTAAAAGCACCTGGTTGGTATAACCTGGGCTATGAACTGAGAGGCAGGAATGAAGCACCCAAAAAGGCAAGGCCAGGACCAACCTAGGAATTTCCTGAAGAGTTAACATGCGTTTAATAAGGTCAGCGAAATAGGCTGAAATAGGACTCAGCTCTCATATGTTGATAGTACAGATCATCATTTGGAGACGGCTCCTAGAGGCTTTTGTACAGGAAAAATCCAATTACAGCCACAGAGGAGCTTAAGGTTTCACCGGTGTTGGTTTGTTTGTTTATCTGTGCATTTGTTAACAAGATAACTCAAAGGTTACGGACGGCTCTCGATGACATTTTACCAGGAACAGTTGATTAAATTTTGGTGATCCAGTAGAGATCCTGGATTCTGGATCACTTTGAAACATAACATTTCAGTCAGTGGAGCTTCAAAATTTGTTCCTCAATATATCGGTTTTTCAAAATCTTGTTAAATATGCATTTACCATTTACTCACCAAAAATCACAGTCAAAGCTGCCTGATATGCAAAATGTCTCTTCCATCTGATCCAGAATATTGTTAGGAAAAAATATAAAATTGTAACATTGAAAACCCCATTTATGGATTAAAAAATCAGTTAAAAATACAAAACAATTCAGCTTTACTTTTCATGGTTGGTGTATAAAAGATAACTTAACCTTTTGATGATGATCCAGATTACCATGTGGATAGTGTAAATCTGATTGTTAGGGGAATGAGCTGCTTGGTGGAGGTATTTTCTAGTTTTCTCATGGAACATGCTTTGGAATTTGTTAAGGATGTAACAAATATGCCCACATGGGTTTGGTTCCAACTTCCTCATTTGTTAAACGGTGATTTAGTAACATGCGTTTGCTTAATATTTAGGTTAGCATCAAATGGAACAGTCAGCAAACCGCTGACATGATCTATAAACATTTACTCACAGAGTGCCATTTGATCACGCCAGATGTTTTTAATTTTCTGAGTTTATCGGCTAGAGGCAAACGATGAAAACGTGGCGAAAATAATCCCATTTTCCCCCTTATTCCTTCGCAGGTCCAAAACAACAAGCCTTCTGATACTTCATTACACAAAATAAACATAAGCACAAAAACTGAAAAAAATGTCCTGTATTGGCACGACAAAGGGGAAAAAAAGAAATCAATAAAGTTTGCCAATTCAAAATGATCTTTGAAGTTTGTGATTGGATAGGCCAAATGTTTTAATGAAAGTGAGCTGCTCTTTTATCACAGATATTCACTGCTCATTAAAGGTTTTTCTAATCCATACAACAGACTGTTTTGTTATGCATGCTACAAATAATGTAGTCCAATACAGTAGTCCCATCATGTACAATTAAATTTCTGATTTATTTAATTTAAGTTTGAATGTTTAACAGATGAGATCACAATAATGTTCATGTATTCGGCTTTGTAGTCAATGTACAATGACTTTTATAGTATTCTCATATACGGTAATAGTTAGATTCAGACAACCCAGTTGATATCAAGTACCCTTAAATGACACCATCACAGATCTCCCCTTTAAAGCGCGTGCACGCTCACATGGAGACCTTTGCTCATAATGCTTTATTGTTAACTACGAGCTCGATAGGTCGACTCCAGGCCACATCAAGATCTGACAGAAGCCTGAGTCATACAGTGTCCAAGAGGACCTCTACATATGACGGCATAATACAAGGCACAGAGTATCGCTGATGCGTCAGCACTGAATTCCACCAGAAGTCCAGAAAAGAAATATGAGACAATGGATCACCAGACAGGTCAGACAGATCCCGTAGTCACCAATGATGCTTACTGCAACACGACATGTGAAAGTTCATGAGTCCGACCTGCAAATCTAAGGTCCTCAGAAGACCTCAGCACTGTCACAGAGCGGCACAATAAGAAGCAGCTGCTTCTTCTTAGTCTGGCAATAAAACGTTGAAACGAACGCTGGAGAGGTTATAACAGAGGTTACTCACCGACTCACACTCCCTCAGTTTCTTTTGAGCGCCATCAAAGTCAAAGTTTACATACAGACATTCCACAAACTCTGTAATTGGATCTTTGTAGGTGTAAGATTCCTGAAAAAAAAAAGAAGAAATACAGAATATCACCATCATGCCAAAATATATTTGTATCAGTTCTGCTCAAGCTCAATTAAAGTTGCCGTTCAGCCATGGTAAGATAAATACAATAAAACATAACATCTGAATGAATCATGAAATATTTGTACACGTGTGTTTTTTTTAAGAAATTGCAAATATCAGCATACAGAAATGTATTTGAAAAATCATTACCCTTTGTTTCCTACAGGTTATTGACAACAATAGCCATGAACAAAATCACTTGCCAAGCACAACAGCTAAATAAACCACAATTCAGAAGGACAATGAATGCACATTCTGCAGAGTTTCAAGCCACGCTTGCACACATGACTTCAGGTCATGAATAGCATGGAGCACATCTTTTAGCGATTACCAACAACCCACCAAGATGGTTCTTAGAGCTCTGCAGCAGTTAGTGACATTAGTTGAGAAGCCATCAGTCTAACACAGTCTGTCAATTTACTACCATTCTCAGAATGTCTGGGTTCAAGGCTTTCCAGCTTAGACCTGAATCACTGTGTAGAAAAGTGTGACGCAATCCTATTACATTACCTACATGGTCAACATTTCTTATCCTTCAAACACTACATTGTCTATGAGCAATGATCTGTTGAGTGTGTGTGCACTTTGTGATCAAATGAATAGACCTGGTACCTGCTGGATGACCTTCACCAAATCTTTCAGAACCTGACGGCGCTTTCGGACATCCTTGTTCGTAATGACCGCAGTGGTCAGATAACGCAAGATGTGTGGGCACATGGTCTGGATAGCATTGAGGTACCTGCAATTAGGCAGGATTAAGTTAATCATTTATCACACCAATCAAAGGATCGCTTTACAAAAGACAATATTTTGGCATCCGACTGGGATGCTGACATTTAGAACAGATGGGTGTCCTAACAAGACCCTCAATTCTTGACACAGGTCCCTGCTTCAAGCCATCGCTTTCATTAGTGTCCAATGAGAGGGAGGAGGCAAAGGAAACCTTGGCAAGGAGATCCCGATCATTGAGGGGGGACCTGCCCAGTAGCTGAAATCTAACCCATCAGGGATTGATGTTTCAACCACAGGTCAACTGACTAAACGCTGAACAAGAGAGACAGGATGTTCAAGAGGGATTCTAATCCCACACCGACTCTCATGTTCAATTAAAAAAAAGGAGGAACATTCACAAAGCTGGCAAACAATAATGGACATGGTCTGTATCACCTTTTAAACTCCCACTCCACCGGGGCTCCTATTAACCAAACTAAATGTGAAAAAGGGGAGCCGAGTGGGCCCCTTCATGCCTCCTACAGCTTCGGGCATTAAAAACAGATGGTGTTCAAAAAGGGTGCAATGACAACATTTTAATAAGAGCACCAATTAAAAGGACGGGGCCCCGTGGCTGTGGCGATCCATCCATCTCCTTCGGCTTATCCGGGGACAGTTCATGGAGGCAACAATCTCAGCAGGGGAGTTTTCCAGACTCCCCTCTCCCCAGACACCTCCTCCAGCTCATCCAGGGGGAATGCTGAGGCGTTCCCAAGTGAGCCGAGAGTCTACCCACCACGTCCTAGCTAGGTTTCCCCGGTGTCCTAGCTAGATTGACCAGTAAATGGAGACCGATACAACGATTGCATCACTGCAGCCACTGCACCAATCTGTCTGTCAATCTCACGCTCCATCCTTCCCTCACTAGTCAACAAAATCTCAAGGTACTTGAACTCCTCCACTTGAGGCAAAGACTCCCCACCGACTCGGAGATGGCAGACCACCTTTTTCCGGTTGAGAACATGCTGATCCTCGTCCGACTCACTTCGCTGCACAACTCCCCCGTACGCGCTGGAGGCCCAGGCTTGATGATGCCAACAGGACAACATCGTACATAAAAAGCAGAGATGAAATCCTTTGGTACAGGAGGGTGTGCTCTGACTACAGCCTCCCAGGGAAAATCTATTTCAGGGTAGTGGAGAGGAAGGTTCGACTGATAGTCGAACCTCGGATTCAGGGGGAACAATGCCGTTTTTGTCACGGTCCCAGAACAATGGACCGGCTCTACACCCTCCATCATGTGCTCAATGGTTCATGGGAGTTCGCCCAACCAGCTCACATGCGTTTTGTGAATTTGGAGAAGGCGTTCAACCACCATCAGCCTGGTTTTAGGAAAGCTTGTGCCCTCCCTTTCTCCGTGTTTGGCTTCTGTGGAAGACCACAACGCTCTGTGCTGTGTTGCTGATTAACTTACACTTGCCCACTCTCCAGGGGGGCTCAAATAGCATATTGGGACAGTAACTTTTTTTGTTTGAGAAAACAAGGATTTCTGGTTTGCTGAAGATGCTTCTCAGGAATGTAGCCAAGAAATGTAATGAAAGTTCTGATTTCATCTATTCCAAGGGGCTTTGGGAGAACACAAAAAGAGCAGGGTAAAAAGGTCCAATTTATTTCACGTTTGGAATAGAAAAAAAAAAAGAATAATGACTGCATTTATAATTATAGAGAATGGAGCAACTCAGGATAGGATACTGTAGTTTGTGCCTGTATCATCTTTAGATACTGAAGGAAATATCCCATAAAAAGGCAGTGCTGTCTGTCAATAGTATAAACTTCAGACCAACACATGCTGACTGCAGGGGTAAGGGAGGTCATATGTGGACCTGAAGAACAGCCGCTGGTCACCAACTTGAGCCAGAGGAAGTACTGGTCAAAAGATGGGGAAACAAGAGCCAAGCCTCAGGAGGAAAAACACCAGGTTTTTAGACTGAGAAAGTGCAAAGCACACAAAAAGGTTTGTCCATACAGATGTTTGGAAAACCTTTCATGAGTAATTACCGTGAGGCTTCCTTAATCATCCACAATAAAATCAAAAAACCGAAACATTTACGGAACCATACATATATAAATGCTATGCTGTGATACTATCGGCAGGCCAGTCATCTGCAACTACACGAGCCTGCAATCTGGACAGGGGAACGGCACAAACACACTCAAATCGGTGGCATGCCATTTTTAACACGGAGTATGAAGTTTCCGTTCTGTGATAAACGTGGCCTGTTTTCTGACGTGAAGCGTAAAACAATTCTGCAAACATTTAAAAAAATATCAGTAGGGTTAATGAAAACGCATACAACCCAGAACTATGAAAGCAAAGCAAGTAAATCTTGTAAAATTAGCTTTCCTCCAAGTAAAACAAGGATAACTGTGGCTACAATACAACCTTCAAATCAATATACTTATACCGCTAATATAGTCTGAGGACAATATCCTTTAACTATACATGGTGTGATGTCACACAGCACAAGCGAAAACTAATTATTACAATTTCACAAAACACTAAGTTTAATATTTGGTTGAATTCAAGATAACATTTGATTATGGGCTGTGTGTTGGAAATAACCTGAACGGGTCAATGGAATGCAGAAGTAACCCGACTCTGAACCCTGCCTTTCCTATTGCCCTTGTTTTGTTGCACCGGAGCTCATCTTTACATCTACATCCTGGTAATCTCATTAAAAAGGAAAAAAAAAATTGGCGATTACTCGGAGCTAAAACAAGGAAGTAATTGAAATAAAATTGAAAATTTTACTTACTGTGGCTGATAGAGAAAGAGCTCAATGATATTGTCTCTACCCTTAGGGTGGTTAAAGAAGACAAAAAGAGACCAATGAATGAGCCATGTCCTCTGCTGCAGAGCCTGGAGAGGGGAGGTGACAGACTGGACAAGACAAACAGAAGAAAGGACGGAAAGTTAAGAAAAGTCTGTCTCCTCTGGGACAAACCAAAAAAAGAAATTATAAATACAATTTTCCACAGTCACATAAAATCGGTTCTATTCTAGTCAGGCAGACGAGCAAACGATTCAAGTGTTGACTTACCCTGTCAACAAGCAAAAACAGAAAACCACCTCACGCTTAAATCTGAACTCTACAGCGTACAGAATTAAATACCACAGCACAGCAGCGCTGATGGCGAAATGTCAATACCAGAGTCCATGCACGATTATCCAGATTGAATTCCGAGGTGAGGCACTTACATTGTTATCAATCGTCTCTCTAAGGCGGGTGAGGTCCTCCATGGCTGCTTCCCAGTTCTGCATCAGGATCTCAGAAGCCAGCTTCCCCCACAGCGAGTTCAAGGCATTCTTGTCAGTAACTGGGACCTGATGAAAAGATAAGATTCACTATTACAACCTGACGCAGACAATACAGCACACAAAGCAAGTTCTTCCAAATAACTTGACAGCCCAGGTTTTCGTATAATTCGGTAACATCTGCATCCGTAACTGAGGCTCAGTTTGCCACTGCTTGCTCGGCTTCTGCTACAGAGCAATTAAATTATGTCCATGTATGGAGCATTGTAATTCATACTGAGCCCTGATTCGTCTCAATATATACAGGTCAGGTGAAACAAAAATTTCACCCGAAAATTCACCACAATCAAAATGATCCCAACCAGATATTTCCATAATCTTTCAAATTTATGAGCAGGTCCAAAGCCTGTGAAGTGAATCGCTCGTACAGGTTTTACATATCTGGTGTTTAGGAGAGGTTGCAGTTATTGATGTGTATGCATGTGTACTATGTGGGATATAACACATTGAATATTTCAAACCATATTTGGCTGTGCTTGGTTGAAATTTTACTGTCTGGGACATCACAAGAAGAAAATGTCACTCGAGATAATCAAATTACAGATCAGTCTGATTCCAATTTATTTTTTATATTGGGTCTTATTATAGATCGCCATGTTGTTACATGGCAATCACGAACAAATTCTGGGATTCTGACATCATTCGTGGAGAACATGTGCAGCTATCATGGGCCCCCATGTTTAATCTGAAAATAGCTGAGTAAGTCTTTATCTTGTAATTGAAGAGTACAAACTGGAAAGTACGTTCACCTGGTGTCCTGATATGTAAAAGGTTTTTAAAAAAAACCAAACTATAAAAACCTATAAAATCTCCAAAAAGGTTGGGTGGCATTTCATTGAATTCTCTCCAGCAGGTTTAGAAGAGATGTGAAAAGCCCTTATCTCATTACATTGTGAGAAATAGGAAGAAGTAATAGACACGGTTAACCCCCCTTTAGTCTTCTTGGGCAGTTGGTCAACCAAGGCTCAATGTACAGATGGCTTGACAATATTACCAGCTGCAGCTGTAGTCATGAGATTGAAGAAATACTTTGGGATGGTAATCACAAATAAATTAAATTATCCAGGCTAACATGCCAAATAATTATTGTAAGTATAATGTTGACAATTTTTATTTCTTTCGTATTTTTGGCAAAGTTTAGCCCCCCTTCGGAGTTAATTGCATTAAAAGCCTTCAGTAACTGGACAACTCTGCAGTCACACAAGGTGATTGGGATGAAATGCAAACTGACAGATCTTTGAGGATAATCACTCACAAAAAAAAGAATCTGTTTTTCAGAACAGACTCAAACAAACAAAAAGAAACGTGCAATGAAACACAGGTTCAGAATTCCTCTGAACCTCAGCAAGGCAATCACTTTGCAGTGGACACTGGGCAACACCCTAGGGCTCATGGGAAACTCTGCACCACAGCAGTTCACGATAACACCAGATGCAGTGACATGAGTCAAGCAGGAAGTGAGAGTGGGTGTCTGCCGAACGGCCAGAGAAACCTAGATCCTAACCACACACCCCCGTACGGCGCTGGACAGCCGCTGAAGCGGACTGTGAGACACGACAGATGAGTGGTGGACACACTAAAAAAAGAACAGGTTTCCGCTGGAACCCCACAAATCAGTAAAAATATTCAGAAATGTTGCCGCCCGCCCTTTCCAAAGATCAATTACACTGATGAAGAAAGCTACCGTACTAGATCATGAGACAACGGCCAGGAATCTGGCATGAATGGTTTACAAGTAACAAAGTCACAAGATAGATCAGTTTTGTAATAAAGAGAAAAAGATATTTGCTCCATTGCCAGTATAAAAAGGTCAGCATGTCCTCGGAAGTTTTTCATTTTGTTTATTTTCTCTCTTTGAAGTCCCTGCCTGCTGCATTTGGCTGACCCCCAGGTTAGTATGGCAGCTTTACACACACACACACACACACACACACACAGTTTGCCTTTCACTAGTGGCCACGCTAGAAAAGTTTCGATACCTGGGTTCTTCCAGCAGTTACCTTAAGTTTCCATGGGTTTGTGAAATGGGCACATTTTAGCTGACTGCCCAGCAACAATATATTTACTGTGCCGGGGATCTGTCGGGATACTCAATCTTTATTCTGAACATCCAATCCCTGCATTAAGTGATGATATGAATAAGTTGCTCTTTTCGGGCTGGGCCACAATGTAACCAGACCTGAGGCATGGATTTTGCAAGGCTGGCTTACTTCGTTTAATTGACTGGGTTTCCCACGTTAAATGGCTTTATGGAGCCTAACCTCTCCCATATGGGGGAAGGGGAGAGGAGAGAGGAGAAGGGCATGTGAGGATGGGAGGTCCACAAAACTAGGGAGGAGGAGAAAGGTATAAAACACTCCCAATAATGGAATCGTTTTCTACCTTTTCCCCATCAAAAAAGCTCCTTGCATCATCGAAAGCAAAAAACATCGAGTCCCAGAGCCTGATCGGGCTTTAATGCAAAATGAGCAGAATAACAATTTGAGGAGTGAAAGAAAGAACTTCTGGACTTTGAAAGACATACCTCAATTAAAGCAATTTTGGTTTATTTAGACTGAGTTGCAACGCCATAAGCAGCTGTTGTTGGAACAGTGGAGCGAGCATTGCAAGCTTCTGAAGACTTTTCTTCATGCATTTCTATCATTTGTTTCTTGGTGTGGAGTGAAGATGGAAAGCTTTGGTCAATTACCAGTCATCTTGTCTCAGTTGCAACTCTCTAGACTACAGATTTGAGTAGATCAGTGAAAAGAAGAAAAATAAAATCCAAGTTCCCAACTGCTTTGCGTTAAGAGGGTTGTTTGTAGAGGAGTGGGTTCATCATCACGCAGTCACTGCCAAGTTCCTGAGAAGGGGACACTTCAGCACCGTGAATGCCCCACGACGAGACAGAAACACGGGCACCCCAAATACGAAAGGCAACGCGGCGGAGTATCAGGTGCCAATTAGACCAAGATGTTTTTACACTGACGAACAGACAAAATGCTGCTTTTCTTGCCCGTTCTTTTCAGGGCCGGCTTTGGCCTGAGTTCTAGCTTTACCACCAAGTTAAACACTGAACCAGGCAAACAAAAGCAAGAGAAAAAAAAAATGAATGAAGCTTGGAAGCAATCGACTATAGAGTCTGGTTCCATTTGTGATTAGAGTGCATTTGGTTAAGCTAAAATTCCTACACGGGAATGCAAGACAACCCCAAACAATCACAAGTGATAACTTGTGTTTCATTTCAAATAAAGTAATAACCCAAGTAAACGGAGGCGACTACAAGCCTGAGGAAGTCCCGCACGTGGCCTGAAGGCAGCCCCGGGAGACAGCCGACCTCGCCCAGGCGTCACTGCTCGTACATCCAATGATATAAATGTATAGGAACTACAACGGATTCATTTGCTGCATCTCACAACACTTGACATCCTGCAGTATAAAACTCTTTAACCTGACTACTAACCCAATCAAATATTTTTTCCATGACAAGTGATCCATAATTGCTTAATGCGATGGCAAATGATAGAATTTTAAACTACCTATCAGAACCACGTTGTGATGTGCGCAATGCTGCGAATATGCGCCTTGCTGTGCATTTAGAGACGCTGGGGGTGCAGCTTGCCAGCCCACCCAGCCCAGTTTATAAACGCCAGTGTTCACTGAATATTAAATCCAGGATTGCAAACGAGTTTTCTGGTTCTTTTCTATTGATCTGAACATAATATTTTCACACTGTCCCCATTGAGCAAAGGCCTTTAAAGGGGACATTTATAATGAATCCGAAACAACATCTCTACGATGATGAAGTGGCATCTTCCACGTGGCTGATATGCATTAACTTGACACATAGTTTAATACCAATGCTGCTGACAGATTCTCACACCTCCTGAGGCCAGTCTTTGCAGTCCAGCTGCACAGAGCCCATTCGCTGCCAGTTCATCTTTTACTCATTTATAACGGCAAATATAGAGAAACCACAAACGCTAGAACCCAGGCAGCAAGTTACTTTGTTTATAGAGGAAATGGGGTGTGTGCTAACAATACCGCCAGTATTACGAGATGTTAGTCACTCTCTGCAAAGCACCCATTGGGCATTATTCCTTAAAAAACATTTATCTTTATTTAAATCGTTTTTAGTGTATACATTTTTCCTCCTGCTCTTCATTCAACTAAACAATGCTGCATAGTGACGGCAGGCGGCCATTATGAGTACACAATGAGTGCATCGCCTCGTCATGCATCCCAGACTCCCCGACTCACCTTGCAAAATGTGTAACCTCTTGATGCCAACTTTGAGAAGCCTTGCATAACTTAAACACACCATAACCTCAGAAGTCGTGACAAGGGACTCTCTTGCCACAGCACTCAAATCAATAAGCTGTCTACTGAGGCCGGCCTCCCGAGAAGACTACAGACAGATTATGCAGTCTGCCACTGATCACTTGGCCCAGTAAAAGATCCCACTCAAGCCTGAGAGCAGCAGTCTCCTCCTAACACAAAAGACGTGCATGGAATTGAAGAGGAATGACGTAAGCTGTTCGCATTCAATTACTTTTAAGTGTTCTGTTCCTCGCCCATGCATGCATCGGCCTTGTAAGGACCTACAGCATTCATGCATACATAACATGATGTTCAACTTTAGCATGTCAGAAGAAAATACATATTTGAGGTGGTACATTGAACTACTACGGACACTGTTTAAGACAAGGAAAGACATGCACTCATCTACAAACAGCTATAAATGTTAGCTGGCGAGTATCACTTTCAAGAGCTGAAAACTTACCAAGACACGAAAGAAGTAGAGATACTCAGCAGCACCAGAGTAGTTTCCGCACTCGTACTGGAACTTAGCATATTTGTACAGGGTGTCCAAGTACTCCTGGCGAAACTGCAAGACAAAAATCAGAGCATCACTTTGGATAACAGACGATATACAAGCTAACGTCAAAGCCTTGCCTTTTTATTGGACATCTTAGTGTCACGTCTACCTGGAAATTTAACTTTAATTTTCAAACTGTGGTGGGTCAGCCCTGTAGACGAAGTCAAGGCAAACAGTGCTATATTACATTAAAGGCATTCTGCCATGAATGACAAAAGGAAATTTTATTTTTTAACAACCTCATTATCTGTATTTTAAAGTCATTCTTATCATCCAACACTTCACATCAATGGGCACTGATGTCACACCATTCACTCAGGCACATCGAACTGCAACAGGCAGCGAGTGATGCGGGCTGCCGAGCCTTTCCCTCAACATGCTGAGGGGCCCTGCGCCTTGGCTGTGTGGGGGTGCAGTTGGGACAGCATGCAGGTCAGCAGGATAATGCAGGGAGGGAGAACTCAAACATCATGGTAAATATAGAACCTCCGGCATGCTTGCGGCTCAATCCACGAGTTCCGAGCTCCTCGGTTTATTCATAACAATTCACCACAGAAAGCAAATGTCCACAGAATTTGTGCAAGCCATTCAAACCCCGAAAATGACTTAAGGGTTTTGGGAAGTAATTCTGCATTTCCTGGCTCAGCCAGCCCCTCCCACTTCAGCCCTAAAACAACCATGGGTTCACACAAGAGGCATGGGAAATGCAGTGAAGAAGTGAGATGTCAGCAGATCAGGAAAACTTACATTGTGTTTCTCTGCCAAATACTCAAAGAGCACTCGCCCATCCCTGCAAAAAACAAAACACAAGAATTGAGTTTCAGTCGTGAGAGATCGTAAAACTTGAGTTGCCGTTTGTCTGACATCAGGCACATTTTTCCAAT
Organism: Brachionichthys hirsutus; assembly: GCF_040956055.1. Lineage (NCBI taxonomy): Eukaryota > Metazoa > Chordata > Actinopteri > Lophiiformes > Brachionichthyidae > Brachionichthys > Brachionichthys hirsutus. Next base: position 21,723 of record NW_027180443.1, read on the forward strand.
TCTGTTCCAAACTAAAAGCTGCACATACGTGAAAACTACTCGACTTTTGAAATGTGATAAGTTGCTTATTAAATTTGGCTGGCAACTACAAATTTATGCTAACCATGTCTGGTGAGGAAAGTGCCTGTGAGTATCTATGGTTTAGTCAAAAGAGAAGAAGGCACTGGCACTTCTGAACTATGATATCCCAACAGCATTTTTATAACGCTGACTAACCTAAAATCTTGGTGTTTATGTGGACACCCAACTGAAACTATGCGTTTATTCTAGAATTGGAAAGAATTGGTGTGCATTTAGTGGCACATACGCGTTGTGTGAATCCGATTTGGGCCAAGGCAACATTATTCATGCCTTAGCTTACATGGTGGTCTGATGGTCTGTGCAGAGTTATCTCTGGGGCTTGTTCGTCACTCTACTGTACAACACAGCCATGCACAGATCTGCATCGTTTACCTACATCAGTGGCCGTAATGTCCAGCTCAGTAAAAATACCTTTTTTTTTTTTTTTAAGTCTTTAAAAGATATTTCCAACACAATTATGCAGATCTTTCCCACCAACACAAAATGGGTGGTGGGGGGGGGCTATCCACAAACATCTTGCGATGCAGAATCTTGTAATTTGCACTCGTTTGGAGATTTACATGTGCACTTCAAATCGGCATGTAAATTACACATCACACCAATGGTCGTCGCACACATAGTGTGTCTAGCAATGACAGATTATATCTCCAAGTATGGGATTAAAATGAATTGCTACAATAGCTGCACTTCTATCATTAAATTAATAACTTGACTCCAGATTATTTTTCTATTGTATAACAAATCAATGGAATGAAAGAAAAAAATACTCAAACTCAAGATGTACACCTGATTCAGTATCAAAACAGAATTTTCCTCCTGACTCTGTATTGACAGCATCTGAATAGTATGCTAAAAAGGGCAACATAACTCAGGCTTCAAACCTCTTAAAAGGTTTCTACAAATCTGTGTCCCAAATAAAAAATAGATGAACTGTGAACGTGCTTTTCATTAACTGGACAGACACTCGTCAAGAAGTATGAGACGAGCACAAGAGTGAATGCATCGACACAACCACCTTCATAAATGAACTGCGCACACACACACACACATATATATATATATATATAGCGCTTTTCCACATTTCGCAGTGCCCAAAGCGCTCCCATCCCCAGAGCTGGGATTCAAACCACTGACTTACCGATCACTGGACGACCCACTCTATGCCATCTGCCTCCTTTACCTCTGATATCACTGGTTTAGGCCTCAGAAAAGCTAAATACATTTTTCACTTAAAATGAACTTCCATGGACTCCCGAAACAATCTTGTCATTATTGAATGAAATACAGGTTTTACAAAATTCTAGAATCAGAGCAAATGAGACGAGCAATGAATTTTGCAACTAACTGATGGTGGGTTTTTTGTTTCTTTTTAAAGACTTCACCTGGTTGACTGCATCTGCCTTGTAGTCTCTTGGTCCTCAAACATTTTCACAATGGGTTCCGTCTCTGACTGCAGCTGCTTGAGCTGGGCCACAACCTCGGTCCTCTTCTCCCTTAGAGCTGACACCGGAAGGATGAAGAACGTTATTAGTTACAGTTAACGCCACACGCCAACAGACGTGATCTCCTCCGACAATGCTTTAAAACAAAGAGTGAAAGTTCTCAATATTCCTACATGAACTTTGAGAGACAGAAATGTCAACAGCTTCTCGTGCGTGCCTGTTAAATGGATAAGGGATGTGCATCTGCGAAGCAACACTTACTAAAGGGAATCTCCTTTTCAGGAAAAAGGCTCCTATGCACATCCATAGCGAAGTCCACCATGTTTGTGTCGCTGAGAAGATCCAATTTTCCATTAAGCAGCTCCTGCTCATTGTAGATCTAACAAAGACGATAAGAGAAGACAGTACAGTACACAAGGCTGCGACAAAGTTCCACAGTTCCACAGGCTACGCTGTTTGTTTCCAACTCGATAATTAGTGTCTCCGTGTTCATCGCATACAAAGTGGCCAAAACAAAATGAAACGCTGACAATTACTCGCTCAAATTTAAAATCTAATGGTGCTTTCAAGACAGCATTCAAAACAGCGAGACGGAATAACCTTTTCCTACCAATGTAATGGTACGTTGCAGGTTAGCTTGATGCTACGTTATCAATACTTTTGGAGAACTCTACCGTCTCCTCCCAAAAATGTTGTTACGTTTTAGGGACATTTTCTAACAGATTATCATCTGCTAATCCAATAAATCCCACATATTTTAACCTTTTCTTTTAATTATTGCTAATAAAGGTCTTTGGTTATCTTATTTTGCTTAGCATCACGGCGCTAGTATATCCCAGCTGGGCTGCAAAATCGTTGACTTGCAGTGCCAACGTGAATACGAAAATACAAAAAACTGTATAACACTACAAATATGAAAACGCACATTGTTCGGAAGAAATTCCGTGTAGCTCATAAAGTTCGCCATAAACACAAACAACTTCCGATTTTCGATTTCAAATTTCAACGACAATTACAATATTTCTTTATCTGAATGGGTTACGTAATTATTCATATCGACACCTTAATCGAATGGCAGATTTAAAACATACATTTGATACATTTATTCAGAACTATTAACATTTACATGTTTTGATACTTTTATTTTGAAAGCAGGTAACTATTTACATCCGGTGAAACATTGCTGCTTAACGCTGGAGCAAAAAGAAATGCGGCCTGCTCCGAGGCGTACAAGACATTTACAACAGTTCAGACGCCGTACATAGTGTAATAAAATAACGAAAAGGTGTATCACAGTGTTCACGTGTTCAAATATTTCATACCTCTTTGACAGCGAGGAACTCCAGCAGAGGAAAAACTAGATGGCGATCTAAAAAGTGGGCAATCTTGGTGGTGAGATCGTAATCCGCCATCTTTGCTCCGGAGAAAGGAAGAGGAAGCACGTGGTTGCTCTGTGCGGAGGGTCCGACCAATCAGCGACACTCAGCGTCCTCGACGTCGGAGGAATGGACGGCGTGACGCACTTTTTACAGTTATGCGCGGCGGAAGTATTCTAAATTTACACTTTCAACAAATTCTATTATCTGGGCAAATTCATATGTTTTTTTAGATAGATGCATTTTATTTTATTTCTCAGAAAAATATAAAATGAAAAATATAAAAAATGTAAATGATCTTTAGGTGGTTGAGTGAGAGTAATTTTTTTGATCCAAATAAAAATTAAAGCAGATATATAAATGTTTAACTAAATCCAGTAACTTTATTATGGTCACAGAACTGAATTTGATTGCGGACGAGGCTTGATTGTACTGGTAATTGAGCATCTGCCATTGCAGAGTTCTACAATACTCAGCTGCCTGTTTTTCGTATAGGCTTAAGATCCACAAACATTTTACCCTTTAATTCAAGCTCATTTATGGAAATGTGTAAACTTTTGCTTCTTCACTTCTCAGATAATGTCTGACTTTCCTCAAATTTCCCATAATTTTCTTGTGGTGTTGATACAGTGAAACATTTCATTTATAAAGAGAGATCCAAGATTTGCTGAATTTGAAAACATAGGCTTTCCCCCAGACACCACCACTATTTCTCCCAAAACCCCTGTGTGTGTGAGTGCGTTTGACCGCGCATGACTTTTTAACAGCACCATTTGAGGGCAAATATTGTGCTGATGAGCCCTACTAATGGCCCTGTTAAATTTGAATGAAAACAACTGCATCATTTCCAATCATTTGACTTTTCCACAAGGTTAGAATGACTTTGCTGTGTCTGTGCATCATCATCCTTGCTCGTCCTTCAACAGCTGCCTCGTAAAAGCAGCCCATATGGTGGCCATATTGACAATATCAGGTACTAAATGGCCCATCTCTAATACATTTCACTAATAGCTTGTTTTCTTGACAACCACATGAAAATGTCTTGTGTTCTTGCACAATTCTTCTCTTGGTAACACTGGGCTCTTTCATTTACTCCCACTTCTCCCAGCACCTTGACAGCAGGTAGAAATGAGTCATAAACAGACACCACTAACCATGGCCATTTGCTGTTTTACTGGGTGCTTCTGACAGTCAGTTCTGGCTCAGTGGCAGGCCGCTCAAATTAAAAAAGAAAAAAGTGCTTCATCTCTGTTGAAGACTTCGTTTTATTGTCAGCCTCCTTTCAGGAGGGTCGGTTTAACCTGTATATTTCTGAATTTGTCTCAATGTTTATTCATGATTTGTTTAAATAATTAATTATACCAGCCAGTTTACACGCTATAACTTGGATTTATGATGTCACAAAGACGTTTCTCTGAACAGTGTCGTTATACAGGTTTTACAGCAACTAGTATGCAAACTTCCAGCTTTGCTAGAAAAATACATTGTTAGAAACTCTAATTCTGGGTGATGCATAATTGTGCAACCTTAAACTTCCTTGTTGTCACCTGGAACCAAACTATGTGCAGAAAAGTTGGCCAAATAAAATTTGAAAGAGAGGACGATTATTTGATTATTTTGGACGCCTAGTAAAGTATTACAAAAGCAATATCCTTTTGTTTTAATGCATTATCTTGATTTTTCTAATTGTGCTGAATTTGTCGCCATGCATGAACATATTCCAAACATTTAGGGCAGGGTTACAAAAGAGCAGTTTTATTCCTTTGGGCTGGAGGTCAGAAATAATCATTTAATATAATAAGATTACTATGACGGCCCAAAGTGTTTCAGTTTCTCTTCTTTCAAATAGTCAACTGCCATATTTTTGAAAAAGGTTAGAAGTTAGAATCTTTTTGGCAAATGTGTCAGAGGTTCCATTAAGACTTTATTTTCCAAAAATGAGTGTCGAGACAATTACTTCATGGCTCAGGCAAGGTTACTTTTTTTGTTTCTCAGCCATCCCTTGCACATTATCCTGACACTGTAGTGTAGTGTATGTGGTTTCACGATGGATGAACAAACAGGAAATGGCAATTTTAAGGAACATTAGTAGAGCAGTTCAGACTAATATGGTTCAGTGGTTTGGGTTTCAAAACATAAAAAAAACGCACGCCGACAACTTAAGGAATGTTAACTTCAACAGAAATATTAGACAAAAACAACTAAATAGCATATTGCGTGGAGGCGAAGTCTTTGCACAATGAGTATTCAAAGAGTCCAATCTAGCTTTCAGTTTTGAAAGTTAAGCCCCTTATCAGCATAATAATAGTTGTGTGACATCAGGCCATAAAAATTACATTTGAAGAAAAGAGATTTGTTCTTGGTTTTTATTATATTGTACAGCCAGGCTGGGGAATAAGAGATTTGATTTAAATGATAATAGTGTAAATATAAAGATTCATCCAGCATTTCTGTCCATTTAAAACAAAGTATGTGCTACTTGTTACAGGCAAAGAAGGCTTTGGCCACACCTGATCCCCAAGTTTATTACAAGGACGCTGTCAGGAACACTAACACATTTCAGCAAGCCAAAACCATCATTTGACATACTTTGTCTTGCATAAAATATTCCTTGTCTCCTACAGTATAAACTGACACTGGAGTGATGGGCCTAATATCCCATGACAAACCTCAGCTCTTTCGTTCTGTGAAAACTCTCTTGGTCAACAGATGAATCAAAGACGGGGAGAGCAGATGACACTGCCAAAGACACCCAGGATTAATTTTAATATCTTTCAGACTAGAAATCAATAAGACCTACAGACAAATGGCCTGAGGATGGATGTTGCAAAGGCAAGTTGCAGCATCTAATATGAATTTCAATGACTCTTCGGTAAACCTTTTATATATGCATCATGTTGCTCCGAGTGTGTCTCAGGTTATATAAATCAGCCACCACCATCACTCATGATTTAGAGCCCAGTGCTGACTTCAGGAACAGTCCCACTTGACAGCAATGGTATAAAGGTTACTAACCAGATGTCCAGGGTAAACAACCAGGCGAACGTCTAGCACAATGGCATGAGGCATGGCATAACATCTCCACAACACATGCTCACAGAAGGTACAGTCGGCACATCAGCATTATCACATACGGCAGGTACACATCTGAGTATTTGAGAGCTGCTAATCCTGGCAAACAGCTCCCATGCTCACTCCTCTCGTTGTGAATTGCGTCACAACGTTATTTTCTTGTGTGAATTTAACGGTCAGGGATGCTAGACTATTAACGTCATCTAGCATCCCATAATGTACTCCAATCCACAATAAGCAATCATACTACTAAACAAGGCATCAGGGGAGCAATACAACCTCAGCTTCATACTGCGCGAGTAACATCAATTACCAGCACGGTGCCGCCCTGACATGCAGATGAATATTATTCTTGGCACCAAAGGTAAGAGAGAGAAGAGCAGGAGAGGGAGTACGTGTAATTGTCATGTGCCGTAATTTCCTGCTCAGGGCCTCCCACTCAGGATACAGGTGAGGTCAAATCTGCATTAAAGTGAATCCATCAGGGGCAAAGTGTGCTGAAGTAATTCTGTACAGTGTTATTCACGGTGAAGTTAAAGCAACTTGGTCCGACAGGAGACCTAATCAGATTTAACATGGTGCCGCCGGCTCCAGAAGACATCTTTGCAAATTGCATCCGTCTTTATTTTTCACAACTTGCTGTACAACACCAATAAAAAAAGAATCTAGATGGAACAGGAACTATAATCCAAAACCGCAGTGAGCACCTTAAACTTACCTCAATTTTTAGAGTCCAACTATTCACTTCAGAGATTGTGAACTCTGAATGGTTCTGTCAGAAAACAAAATACAATGCCTCTGAAGTGTTTCTACTGGAATGGTCATTTTTTTCATACATGGAGTCTGGAGAAGAAAAAAATAAAAGTGTGTTTACGCAATGTGCCATATGAGGGGGCTTCCAGAGCATTGGAAACCTACGCAAGCAAGTCAAGTAGCACAACTTGTGTTTTCAGATGGCTGCAGTTGATCTCCCAAATAGTGACATTTCTGCACAAGAGAGCTGCTCCAAGTTAAACAGGGCCCTAATGTCAAGAGGCTTTTTTTCACCATCACCAAATCCAGCTGCATCTCAGCGTTACAGACAGCTTGTTCACGGAGTGCTTTTGCCATCGTGTCCTAATGTCACACCACAGCATGGTGTTTATTGGTGGTGACTGTTGGGGCGCCTGCCTTCAGTGGCTTCTTGGCAGATGGGGAAAGCCCTTCAACTCAGTGGACAGTGTATGATTGTTTTAATGTTTTGCTAGTATTACATGTTCCAACAATAACCAAGACGAATATTAACACACTGCCATGCACATTCCTGGATATTACCAGTGCAACAAAGCTCACCATCTAGCTAAAATCTTGCCCAGTGTTATTTGCATTCCTGACAGATATTATGACATTTAATTCTTTCTGCACTTCCTGATACTAAGATGTCTTAGAATATCAATGTCACAAAAAAATAGCAGTTCCTCTCGTCTACGAGAAAAGGGATGATGGATGGATATTGGACATATGTCATAACGTTAGAAAACAAAACACCATGAAAGTAAAAGTATCGGTACCAGGTCATTTTATTTTTATATTATTTTACTTTACGTTATTTTATCTATTTATTTTATTGTTTTGTTTTGTACGTCCGGCACGCACACAGTTGGCAAGCCCATGACGTTGTCACGGCGAAGGGATAAAGTTTTGTAAAAAAAAAAAAAAAAAAAAAAAGATGGCGTCTGTTTCGGAAATGTACGATGTCAGCTGGGAAGGTAAGAAACATACAAATATAGGCTCTGCTCAAGTGTCACCTTGTTTAACTTTTACGTCATTTAGTGATTTTGTTTTGTTGCTGCAGCAGCATGGCGTTGTCTTGTCGCTCTAACAGTCTGCAATACGAGGTAGCTAATAATGCATCGTGTGAATGAGTTAGCTGTGTTAATGCTATGAGCTAACGTCTTCCGTTCATCCTCAAAGGACATAAGCAGCTGCTATTTACATTAGCTCACGATTACCGGTGTTAGTAAAGTCCAGTTTCATCGCGCAGTGAGCGATGGCTGCCTGATTTCAGACGCAACTCAAAGCCGAGAGCATGTTAGCCTGCCATTGCTAACGCCATTCCATCATTGCTTCGACGAACGTCAGTATTAGCTGCACAACAATATTTCACTGCAAACTACACATAGCATAGTAAAACATTATACACGCCAGTGACAGTAAATAAAACGACTATTCAATGGAGTTTTGTACGTCTTGCTATTGATTTAAATCTCCATTCGAGATTTGGACACGCACCGAGTAAGAGGACCAGATAAATTATGTCGAACGTTGATAGACATTAATACATAAAATGAGCCTTGCTGTGCAAATTCTGTTTTTTTTTTAAAATTATTAATGAAATGACGAATGCAACCCGTTTGGAACTCACTTTGGCAGACTTCATTTCCTTCAGAAGTAAACTACCATTGTTATAGTAATGGCAGGTAATAGTGCAGTAAGATACTTCAATTTGATAGAAAAGCCTCCATTTAAGAAAGCAGAGGCAAAGACCTCGATCATTAAGTTTCGTCCAAAGAGAAATATCAAGTTATCAACGCAGATATGAGAAATTTACAAAAGTATTTCAGGGCTGAAAGGAAATTCCACACACACTTTGATTTAACATATATCCTTACCTTACTTATGTAGATCTGGCTTAGTTGGGACATTACCAGTGTCGCTGGTACTGAAAGAAAATCAACATACACTACCGTTCAAAAGTTTAGAGTCACTTAGAAATGTCCTTATTTTGGAAAGGCCTGGTTTTTGGTGTATGGAGGCCTATTTCCAGCGAATATCGCTCCAGTGTTCTAACAGTACGATGTGTTCGCTCAACTGCGTCAGAAAACTAATTGACGATTAGAAAACCCTGCAATCATGTTAGCACAGCTGAAAACAGTTTAGCTGATTAGAGACGCTATGAAACTGACCTTCCTTTGTCTGGGTGACCCCAAACCTTTGAACCGTAGCGCATATATATATGATAAAAATTCATCAAACTTTTATACATGCACATATTGTATTATAATACATGTTGGGTCAATAATGTGTGAAATTAATTTGGTGAAACAGGCTGACAGCGGAATTAATATTTTTACCACAAAAAAATTACCATCCACCGACGTACCTGCCAAGTTGCAATATTGTAATACATTTTATACTTGTGATGTTTGTAATGTTTGTATTTGACAGTATAAGATAGAAGTCACTGAATCCAGCGTCAGAGATAGCACAGGTAGCGTCTCCCTTGAGCCGGTCCCAAGCCCGGATAAATGCAGAAGGTTGTGGCAGGAATGGCATCCGGCGTAAAACGTTGCCAGAATTAAGCATGCAATCAACCGGAAGGTTGATTTGCTGTGGCGACCCCTAACGGGACAAGCTGAAGAAGATGGAAGTCACTGAATATTTATATCATGTATAACATTTCCAAAAGTTGTACAGAAACATGTTTTCCAACAGTATTTCATTGACTTGTCATGGTTTTGGCTGGAACGGGTGGAGGAAAGTATCAGGCGTGCTCTGCGATAGAGTGTCAGTGAGGATGATGGGAAAGGTCTACAAGACAGTGGTGAGGACAGCCATGATGGACGGCTTAGAGACAGTGGTGAGGACAGCCATGATGGACGGCTTAGAGACAGCGGCTACGTTTACCTGGACACATTTGATCAGATTAAAAACCTGATCGGAATAAAAACGCTTCATGTACACACCCAAATCGGGTTAGTCTGACCCAATCAAGCTCAATCCGATCAAGATATCAAGATTCTATTCTGATCGAGAGGGGTGGTTTATACCGATTGATGATCAGATCAGGGCGTATGAAGACACTTATTCCGATGTTTCGGTACAAGCAGTCCTTACTGCGTGTGTCTGTGTACTTTCAGCTAGTTGACAAGCTGGAAGTACAGTAGCAGTATTATTGTTCAAGTATTTACTGACCCTGCTCTTCTCCGTTCGCTGGCAAGGTAGAATACAAGTGTTTCTCATGTTGACACGATATCATTTCTTGAAACAGTGTGTTGCATCTTCATTTTATAAAAAATAGGCACCGATGATACAGATTGCAACTCATGATTTAACGAATTTGTCCACAGAGATGAGAGACAAGTTGCGCAAATGGAGAGAAGAGAATTGCAGAAACAGTGAACAAATTGTGGACGTTGGTGAAGAGCTCATCAGCGAACATGCGTCTAAACTCGGTGATGACAGTAAGTGTTTCTGGAAAAACCTGACATAATTCCAGTGACCCAAGCAGTAATACACACCGAGGTCAACATAGATACCAGATACAGCATTAGTAAGAATGGGAATGAAGAACAAGTTACGCACCAGTCTTTTAATTTCCTGATCCAAACTTATAATGGATAACTTTGTCTCAAATCGAGGGATTTTAATCTGGGTTCCCCGGCTTCCTCCCACCTTCAAAAACAGCTTTGGTGAATTGATGGTGTGAGTTTGCACATGAGTGAATGTCTGTTTGTGTGTGGCCCAGCGATGTCGACGCGTCTGGAGTGTGCCTCTTGCCCGTAGCCAGCTGGGATAGGCTCCAGCAATCGATAGGAAATTGGATTATGGACATCTCAGGGTTTTATCAAACTATTTTTTTTTAGTTGCATAAAATCAATCTCATCAATTCTTCAAGATGTTGCCTTGTTCTTGTAAAATTAGCAATGATTTTTGTTTTTCACTAAAAATAACTGTCAGATATTTTATCAGTATTTTATCGTTTAATTGTAAAACTTCACACTTGTTTAAAAAAAAAAAAAAAAAAAGCAACTCCTCAGTGGATTCCATAATGAGAAGAGTAAATGTAATGAAATAGTGAAATGAATGAGAATTTCTTTGACTTAAGTCCTGAGTTATCAATTCACATCATGGAAACTTGTTTCTCTTTGGGACACTCTAAAGTCAAGTGTACGCTTCATATATATACCATAATTTAATGTTGCAGCCGACAGTGGAATGGAAAGGGTGTTAACACATTCTTTTCTGTCTGCCCCCCCCCAGTATGGATTATTTATGAGCAGGTGATGATAGCAGCTCTGGACTGCAGTCGCGATGACTTGGCGCTGGTATGTTTTTACTGCTCTTCGTCACACACCCGTACGGCAGTGGGAGAGAAACCCTCTCTTGCTGCCGTCCTTGCTTTCCAGCTTCCCCTCTGCCAGATTTGGAAATCTGATTATTTGGCCAAGTGGTACTGTACTTTGGAAAAACAATTTGCTCAGAGCTGGAGTCACAGGGTGTAGCAAATGAATGGAGAAGCACGCTTCAAGTGTTAGCAGAACTTGCCCATCTTTTATGCAGTTCAAGTACTTTTAATCATCATAGAATTTATTTAGCTTTCATGCCAGATTTCTGACTTTAAGTTGAAAATGTTCAGTATGTTTGGAGCTACAAATTCAGTTAACAGAGGATTTTTACATTTGAAACTGTTTTCATATCAGTTTATGGAGTGCATTTAAATTTGGCAAAAATGGATATTTTCAAACCAGGTGGTTTGTGTCTTTTGCGGTATCTTCTGTGGGAGCACAAGTTTAACATCCTGGATTCACATTTAACCGGTCTCTCTGTCCTGCCCACATCTTTGCAGATCTGTCTACGGCAAATGGAGAAGCAGTTTTCAGATAGCCACAGAGTGAAGCGATTATCAGGCATGAGGCTGGAAGCTTTGGAAAGGTAAGCATGGGATACCAACATCACCAGAAAAAGCACAACCTCACTGCTACGCACAGCAGTTTGGGTAGCTTGGGGGGGGGGGGGGGGTGAAGCTGCAAGCAGATCCCAAGTGGTACAACGGTCTTTGTGTGCAGTGTATGTGTTGTTGAATAGGATGTGTTTATGTTTGATCGGCATAAGCGAGGATGGGTTGAACTGGGTAGTTCTGTGGTCCTTTAGTCTGAGCTCGGGATTCCTGGGAAGGAAGTGGTCACGTCCCACTGTTATTTTGGGGGTCCCTCAAGCTTCCCCGGTTTCTATTTCTTTGTTGTAATCTCATTTTTATTTTCTTTTTTTGCTCCGCATCTCTTTTTTCTCCCTCTTTGTCCTCTCTATTTCAAGCTGTCATTATTCCCATCCTGTTTTGGTACAGAAATACTAAACAAGGCATTTCCTCGCTCTATAAATATGATATGTCACCACAATCTCAACATTTGTTTTGACTTTGAATCTACAGAATGAGAGAGGAAAGATAAATGTATTTAAAAAAATATTTTTTTCTATCAAATTTAAGCAAGGGGAATCCGGTTTCCTCTTTGACTCGCGCTCCTCACCTGGATTACCATTGCTGGTTATGCCATTCATTATATGACAGTTGAGTGATTGCTCCACTGCTGCCGGATTACATAAATGGTACGATGGGATCTAATTGGCAGCGGACGGGGTTACCCATGAGCAAGGCCCGCACCCACACACACTTGATTTTTAAATAAATAAAGCAAATCAAAGTTTCTTTCAAGCGCTTCCCTGGTGCCACCTGAAATCTCCTTAAGTGTGGCTGAATAATAAAGTGTATGTGAGGGAAGCGGCAGTGCTGGAAGTGGGGTTTCTCAGCGTTAATAGAAACCAGAGTCGCTTCTGTCTGTTGCAGGCTGTGGGCAGGACAATGTCTGATACTCGTGTTTGGCCTCTCAAGGATGTATATATAAAAAATGATGCTTTTGTGCCTGATTTGACGAGACGCGTGAAATGCACTTCCTTCCATGCCCAGATTTCTTTACCGTATGACTTGATATTTACAGCTCATAAAACGTCGCCTTTAAACATAATCATGGGGGCCCTTTCTCACAGTTTTAGAGGTGATGTGTAGGATGTTCTTGCCTATCATTTTCATACATATGTACATATTGCCGTAATATGCATTGACGAGGGCACAGTCAACTGAAACAATAAGTTAGCTACGGATTTGGGCACGTTTGAAAGGAGTAATTTGATTTTGTTTAAATCTGAATCAAGCTGGATACAATCAAATGAAAACATGTTCTTCAAAACAGTGTGCTTTGTTTGTATTGATTTCATGACTCTTTGTGAAGTGATATCACAATGTTGGCTGTGTGTCCGGCAACTTAAACTTAAGTGAGTGTTTATTTCTCCCTTTAGATCACGGCTGATTTCTGTGCTGTAATCATAGGAGCCGATGACACTGTATACAGAAACTTGATTACTTTGAGCTCTGCTTGATATCCCCGCTACCTAATTTTGCACGACGGGGGGACTGGAATCAGTTTAAAAGCCAATGTCTTTTTTTCTGTGCCTGAAGGTATGATGAGGCCAACAAGGACTATGAAGCCATTCTTCAGGAGGACCCTACCAACACGGTAAGACTGAGAAGCAAGGAAAGAAAGGGGAAATCCCTCCACTTAGCGCTCTGCTTTTCTTCACTTTGTGGTCTCAACTTCTTTTGGAGGGCTTTAAATCTGCTGAAGCACTTTGGTGTTAGCAGGGTGAGCTTGCTAAATTAAACTCCTCTTGGCCTCTGACCTCAACCACAGTACTGATCATCCCATCACCGATACAACTGAAAAGTGTTTAAGGCTGGGTGGGTGTGGGGTGATTCATGGCCTTAGTCAGTGGCAGGCATGTTTGGTGGATGTAAATTGTAAATAAAGGTCTGGCCTTTGAAGATGGTGATTTACTGGACCCTGCAGACCCCCACTCTAACCAGAGCTCCTGTGTGACCTTCAACATTGTTGTCTACTGCTTCAGGTGCAAAGGCTTCCATTGTGCTGTGCTGTTAATACAGACGAGTTCAAAATAGCCCTTCTGAAATGCTCTCTCTTTCCTATATTCTCTTTTCAATTTACTATTTATCTGTCAAGTGATTAGCCAAAATGTCTAGCCAGTGTTCTGTCGATTCAAGACCACCAGCACAAAATATAATGTACCTGCAGGTAATTGCTTCCATGAGGACATGTGGCCATACAAGAAAATAAATCTTATGAAAGGGCTTCAAAAGAAACCATGTCTTTAATTATTTAACTCTCATTCTTCACCCCAAAAGACGTTCAAAAAACATTGTCATGCTTAAATATGAATCTCTATCGCTTTACATTAAACCTTTTCTCAGACAGCGCAAAGACATTTGTACTCTGGATGCCTTGCATGTCTTATTGTCAATTCTGTGCTTTGTGATTCGCCCCATCCTAACCGACTCTCACGGTGGCAGAGAGGAATCACATCTTTATCTGAACACAGTTGCTGCCTCGCACGTGTCCCTCCCAACTTCACTTTGTCAAAACCATGCCTGTGTATTTTATGCTTCTGATACTGCTGGGAGTTTGTATGTAAAATGGACACGTTGGCCTTTAAAACAAGGGACTGGACTGTTTTCATGGGCAGCTCCCCTCCAGAGTCCATAATGTTTCAATTTAAGAGCGGTTGAGTAACAAGATATGCGTCTTTATAAGGCAAGAGGGAGGTGAAATGTCACAACAAAAAGTTTTATAAGTTTGACTGAGCAGCTGCGTATAGAAGTGCGAGCTGAATAAAGAAAATAGAGTCCACTAAATGCGGATGCTCTCAGAAATGCTTATGCTGCCTAAACAAACCTCTGGTATCATCTGTGATATAATTATGAAATATCTTTATTCATACCATGGCTGACAGAAAAGACACTGGGATGGTTGCATTCAACTTTGAAAAGAATTTGTTCCATGCATGTTGTCCAAAATAAGATTGAAGTAAAAGCCACAAGTCAAGTTATTTCTTGTAAGACTGTCATTTTCATATACAAAATGGGTTTTGCTCCGGCAAAATGTATGTTTAAGTAATTTGTTTAATCTGCGACAAATTTATTCGCATTATCCACTGTTTTGACAATGGGAGTTGCAATTTCATTGAATCCCAGGAACTTCCCCTGACATGTCACATGGCACAGATCTTCTGGGGATTCCAGGGACAACCTCGGAAAGGGCCTGGTCTGTTTCCTGGCCGCTGCGTGCTGGATACTGCCACCAAAGCGAGGAGGCTGTCAGTCAAACTCAGGGCTGGGAATGGAAGAAAATAGAAAAATAGGTCTTCTGTGCCTGGGATTTTAACCTTAAGCCTTTTTCCCACAATCCTTGTCTGGAATGTCACGGTTTTAGTGTTGGAGGGAGGGGTGGTAATATACTGACATTGTTCGGGTCACCTGCCTTTGAGTGAGTGCCATCTCCGCTTTACATATTTGCACACATGCTCTGGAGAATCAGACACGGGATGGGCCTGAAGATGGCGGAAAATTGTCGACCACAAGGAAGACTTGTGAGGCATCCCAGCATGCGAAGCAGAGATTGGAAACTGAGCTGTTGTAATAACAGGCTGCGGAATAGATGTGGTACCCATTAACCAAAATTGTTGAATCAACAAAAATTGCTCAATATTTTTTCTTTTTGCCATGGTAGTGTCCAAAAAGTGTTTCAAACTCTTTGCTCTTCAATTGCTTGCTATGTTCCAATACCTACAGCAATGATCTGGCAAAATTATTGTCTGCGTGCACAAATGCATTTCTTTCCACCTTTTAATTTCTTCTTCTGAGTATTTTAGATTATGCAGTGTCCACAATATTTACATGCAAAATTGTGCTGATCCATTCCTTTTTTTTTTAGATGTCAAGTTGTCTTAGTCAGTGCGTTAATACTGAATTACTGTGCTTTCTTTTCACCCTAATTGTTTAACATAGAACGATAGTATTTCTTAAATAAGCCACTGAGGTCTCATAGATGCCTCCTGAGGTTGAGTCACGACAAGATTCTATTTCTGTGGGTGAAATCATTTGAAACTTAAAACCCCGGTTAAGAATTCCTGACAGCAAAAATGAAAGTATTTTCATAAAATTAAGAAAATATTTCGTCTTGTCTGAGTAAAATTGAAAACAGCCTTCTTTGTTGCTATGTACAGACCTAAACAAACCTTTACGAGCGTTATGAAGCTCATCTTTTTCTGAATTTATCTTTCACTCCCCCCCCCACATTTGTAGCGTGTGCTTGGTGTGCCACCCTCGTTGCAGTGTTTATTATTATAATGAAGGAAGGTTGCAGCAAAGAGCCAAGAGTGATGTAAATTATCTAGTTCTCCCTCCTAATGTCTCCTCAGTGCGCTAATTAAAAAGGAATCATGATAACAGAGGGACCGGTCCCACTGCCAGCTTTTCTGGATCATTAGTTAGAGAAAGGATGAGAGAGAAGTGTTTGGAATTGCTTCTCGTTTAATAAAGTGCTGTGTGACTCTGGGCTACCATCTTCCATGTGCTTCTTTGAGCCTTAAGTGGTTCTTTATCTGCGGAATTAAAGAAAAGCATGAAGAAAAGAGGTTGGTGGGGTAGGAATGCACAAGTACAAAAATCCATCCAGATTCCTGTTGTGTTCATTTAAAAAAAAAAAAAAATCCCCCCTGCAAAAAAATTCTCTGTTGATTGATAAGTGGATTTCTTGTGATGGTGGTGTCAGAAAAAGCCCAAATTTACAGCCCCCTAGTCATGACTCATGCACAGACCTCAATGGCTTTGGCTATAAGTGCAGGAAAGGAAGCCCTGCTCAGTCAAGGGCCTGCCCATAAATTAAATATGCAGTGGCAGGCCAGTCCACTTCTAATGGAGCAACAGCCTCCTGTTAAGGTTTTCACTTGCTATGAAAAGGAGAGGGGTTAGCGGGAGTAAAACATTTGGAAACTCAGCAGATGCAGTAATATTTGCTAAATCAGATTGATGAGAATCTAATCCACTTTAGGGTCGCTTAAACATCAAACGAAACAGGAAGCTATTCTCAGCTGATGTAAGTCAGGATGGTGCAGCACTTAACGTATGGCCACTTCAACAGAGAGACAGCAGTTAGCGCTTTGGGGAGCGTGCCATTTCCCCCAGTTATGTAGGTGATGACTCATTACTTTATCACAACCACTGGGGTCATTCTAACACCTTAACAGTGACTTGTGCATGTCCTCCTGTTGGACACGGCTACTAACTTTCTGCAGTTATGTCTCTGGAGGGCTGCGTTTATTAAAATATGCTGAAACAAATACGTTAACCCTGCCCTGCGATAAACTTGCGAGTCATCAGCTGGGATCGGATCCAGCATAAATCCATGACCTGGATCTGGAAAAGCCGCTGAAGACAAAACAAGTACTGATTGTGTCGCCGTCAAGGAAATGAATGAAAGTTAACCGAAGTGTAAAAAATGTCAGCGGTTTGAATTTTTTAGAAATGATTTGATTCCCTGAAAATGATAATGAATGTGCACATTGGAATTCACACCCCTTATGTTTTCTCATTCCCCCCCCCCCCCCGGACAAGCACTGAAAGATTTGCTAATCCTGTTTACGCTCTTCTCTGCAGGCAGCGAGGAAACGCAAGATCTCCATATTGAAGGCCCAGGGGAAGAGCACTGAAGCCATCCGGGAGCTGAATGAGTATCTGGAGCAGTACGTATTCCTTCAAGACCCCCCGCCTCCCCTGGATTTCTTTTTGATTAAAAACACAATGTGCTTTCAGTTGGGCGGCCACAGCTTGTGTGCCAAATGCCAGCAAACTCCTCTTCCTACCTTCAAAGCGGCTTTTCTGTCATTCTTGTTGTAATACTGGGGCGACGGTGGCGCAGGTGGTGAGCGGGTCGTCCTATGATCGATAGGTCGGCCGGTCGAATCCCACTGTTGTTGCACACTGCCATTGTGTCCTCGGGCAAGGCACTTCTCCCACATTGCCTGTGTGAATGTAGTGAGCGGTCAGGAGGGCAGCCAAAATAGTAGTTTACCACCACCATGTAAGGAGCGGATGAATAATGCCACGTAAAGCATCTTTGAGTGTCCAGGAAAGCGCCATTTAAAACCAAAACCGATTACTGCATTGACTATTTTACAATTGTTGTAATGAATTGATAAAACTTACTTTGTGTTTACAGGTTTGTTGGCGACCAAGAAGCTTGGCACGAGTTGTCAGAGCTCTACATCAACGAACATGAGTAATGCATTTTGATCATTCAAGTAGTAGTTTGAGTTTAGGAGTTGCAGTTTTCTGTATATGTCATGTAACATGACATATTTTGAATTATTATCACTTGGGATAAAACTTGCAAATGATTTGCCTTCACTATCAAGTGTGAGTACCGGTATAACAAAGTATTTGCCTTTCTGCATTCAAGCATCCACCCAGGAATACTGCACACTTTATGGTTGTACTGTGTTTTCAAATAGAAGTATTACAATACTTATAAGCAAACTAACCCTGCCATGGGTTGAAGTGTGATTTTTAAAAAGGAATAAAATAATTCATCCTGTCTCACAACTAATTAGTAAGCATCCAGGGGCATTCATTTCAAAGCAGTAAGTTTGGAAAAACTGTGAAAATAAGACAGCAATTGTTAATATTTCAGCAATGGGGGAGGAATATATTCAGCTGATTGTGTAAACATTAAACAAACATTAGGTAGACACTCTTTTTGTTAGAAATGATTGAATCCAAAAATAATATTTTTCCTCAGATCATTCATAACGTGTGTTTTTTTTATGTTGGGGCAACAAATTTATATTAATATATATTTAGTAAAAAAAAAAAAAAAGAGCAAACCTCAGCTGGAGATTGTTCCAAATGTGCTTCAGAGTAAATTATTCCTTGTGAAGTGAATGTTTATGGTGCGTCTGCTAAGTGAGAAGTTGTTTGCCTTAACTGATAGAGCTTTGTCTTGAGAGTCCTCCTGAGACTCTGGAATCTGCTTCTATGAAGGCAGCCATGTACTGAAAGCATGCCTTTCACATTGGTCGTCCCATCAGACTGATGGCTTGATCTCTCCAGGGCTGTTGGAAGGCTACAATGGAAGGCGTTGAGATGCCGAGCTCAGTCAGGGGTCTGAATGGAGCCCTGTCTGTTTGTCACAGAAGAGTTGTTTAATAGGATTTTGGTCCTAAGCCCCCTGTTTTACATACCAGTGCAGACAAGCTCCATGGCTTCCCACTGATATCTCAGTTGTCAAGGAGAATTGCAAGACAGGCAAGAGCAGTTTTGGGGAAAATCCTTTTACTTGTGTCACTTTTTAACACTCCTTAATTGTCTGGGGTGCAGACGTGAGTGAAGCAGCAAACTGTGTGTGTGTATATATATATATATACACTACTGTACTTTTGTAATCAATGTTCTCCACTTCACCCTGTCCTTTGCATCGTCCTCCCCAACACCAGCCACTTTCATGTCCTCCCTCACTACGTCCATGTATCTTCTCCTGGGTCGACCTCTAACCCTGTTCCCTGGCAGTTCCATCCTCAGCAGCCGTCTCCCATCTCCGCCGCTTCAAGCTCAGCCTCCTGATTTTTTCCTAAGAATATAATACGTGCACACACACACACACACACATATATATATATATATATGCACAAGGAGTCGTCGATTTATGACCACAATTAGTTGCAAGGGTTTTTTTTGTAAGACGATTTGGTAGAAAGTCGGCCTGTGTTAAAATACGGAAGGTATATTATGATGTGTCATGATTCTGTCAATGAAGAGTAGAAAGAGACAATTTCCTCCCGGTAGACATCGTGGGTGAGACTACAGAAACTGTCGTACACTCGAGTCGCTCGGTCGCGTTCCGGTATGTCGTACAAACACGTAAACACGTAAACAGATAAACAAAACGGAGCAGTGCGGTCGAACTGTCGTCAGCCGCATAGGTCGACGACCCCCTGTATGTGTGTGTGTGTGTGTGTGCGTGCGCATGCACATGATGACTCTCAGGTTGCTCTGGGGCGAGGGCACCAGCAGCAGGAATGTGCAGTGGTGAGAGGAGTCCTTATTGGATATTTCATGCTTTTGTCTGGCAGGCTTTATTGCTCTAGTAGCCAGAGGAAATCCAGGGGTGGGCGGATTATCTTCCATTTTATCCCAACACTTCTAATATCACACCAGTTTCTCCCACAGCCCCTTATCTACAGGCGTGTCAATTTCTTTTCTTTGTTTCCTTTATTTTGGGTTACAAACTCAGTTTCCCTTCCTCCTCCTCTTCCGGATAGCCTGGCATTATCGCAATTCGTTTCCAGACGGACAGAGCAGGGAGGCCGAGGGGGGGCGGGGGGCGTGTGTGGATCTCTCTTGCTGTGGAATTCCCAGGAGGAGGTGGTGGCACTTTTCTTTCTCCCCCCCAGCCAGAGAAAACAGGGTGATGGAGAAGCAGGGAAGAGAAATAAACTCACATCCTCTTGCCGCGGAACACCCTGGGAGCTAAAAATAAACAAAGCAATGTACATCTGCACGGCCATGTTTGATGTCCCAGTAGGCATCACTGTTAACACATTAAAATGTAATTAATAACCTCTCGGTTGACACCGACGGTGTTTTAAAAGAAGATTTGTGTATGTCTGTTTGCGAGCATTGCACAGAGCCTCTGCTGGAATCTGCTGTTGGCTCATATTCCGACCCGTTTTATGAGACTGTTTAGCAAAATTGGACTGGTCGTCCAGAATTACAGGATAAATAGTCGGTATTTTTTTCAAAAATACTTTGCAACAGTCTGAATCCATTCTGGTATTTTATGCAGTGCGAATGTGGTAATGAAATTGAGGAAAGCCACTGCTGATTGTTTTGTCAAGCTCCAAAATAAATAGATTTGTTCAGTTTCTCGCCACAACAGCACTAAAGCGCTGCGATAGAGCGATCTCGGAGAGAAGCTGCATGTGTGATGGTGGAGTTAGGTACCTTAGAGGAAGAGAAGAAGAGGTAAGGGTTTGGAAAGGTTCTGGATGATAGCTGATAGAGCACGCCACGACCACGGCGTGCACACATCTGAAAGTCTTTAGGGAGAGGAAGTAGTAATTGTAAGCAGCCCCCAGTGTTCCAAAGCCCTCTGATCTACACTCTGCTCAGCCCCTTCCCCCCCTTTCTCTCTTTGTCCCCACCTTCCTCTTCCTTCTATGCTGTTAATTCTTTAGGCTAGTTAGTGTTGAGTGCTTTATTTTGTTTCCCTTGTTACAGGTGAAGACTTTTTTCATACTTGCTACAAATAATTCCGATAATACAGAGTCTTACAAGGGAAAATGACCTGCTCAGAAAGTGACCGTTCCCCTTAAAAAGGACAATAGGTTTTTGTTTGGATGTGCGGATTGCAGCCGATGAAGCGCCATTGTCTGTCAGCAGGCGTGCTTCTCCCTCTCCTGGCGTTTTGTGGCTTTACGTTCAATGATGCACTGTGTCTTAGCTCGTCCTGGCCCGGGCCAATGAAGGGAAAACTGTATTGGAAATGGAATGGCAGCAGATTAGTATGAGGTCAACAGCTCAGCAGTCTACTGCTGAGAAGTGATCTCATCTGAGTATAGGCACAGTGTGCCAGCTTTTACTGTAGTGCCGACCTCAAGAAGGTAGTTAACTACACATTTAAGGCTGAAAAAACATACAGACTGACAAGAGTGATCCTCAGTGTCCCCAAAGTCAGGAGAATAACCACACCAGATAGGCTTATTTACCTTTGACAGCTGTCTGGACGGAGTAACTTTACTTTTGCTCTGTAAATAAACTGCATGTCATTGAGTGGGTTTCAGAGCTCTAGTCAACATAGTACATTACATACAGTCTGATCCATGCTCCATGAAATTTTAAAAGCAGATTTATACCCATAGTGTAACTTTATTAGGCATAGATGTTGTGCAAGCAAGTCTGACACATCCACAGCTGTATCGATCGGCTCACTGCCGTCCTGTCATTTCCACAGCTACGGAAAAGCAGCGTTTTGCCTCGAGGAGCTGATGATGACCAATCCTCACAATCATTTGTACTGTGAGCAGTACGCTGAGGTGGGTAACCTGCCTGGATTTCTGTCAGCAACTATGCATTAAATGTTTGGACTCCATAAGTCACAGACACACTGGAGCAGGAGATGAAATGTTTACATGGAGTAGTCATGCATTGCTTTTTCAGATGCCATGCGTTCATTACCTGAGCTGCCCTTTCGCAGAGAGCTCACTGGCCATTTTTGATTCCTCGTCACGTAGGTGAAGTACACGCAGGGAGGCCTGGAGAACCTGGAGCTGTCCAGAAAATATTTTGCTCAGGCGCTGAGGCTGAACAACAGAAACATGAGGGCATTGTTTGGCCTGTACATGGTGAGTACTGCTTTGCACGGAGGGATGGATGGATTGCTAGATAGATAGAGAGAGAGAGAGAGAGAGAAAAACAGTTGAATCTTTTTTATAACTTGGTGGTTTGTCAAGGTTGAAGCTGGCCACTGAATATGTCAAGCATGACTATACTTGTGTGTTTTTTCTTTTTTTTTGGGGGGGGGGGTTGCAAAGAAGGGGCTCTTAGACAGGTCAGCTCACTGCTGACTCAGACGGTGAACTCCAGCTTCTGAAAAGTCTGCCCCTCTGGAGCGCTTTATTTTCATAAATAAAGTAGTCATTGAGTAAAAAAATAAGACGGGGAGAGCGAGAGAGAGAGAGAGAGAGCAGCACAACAAGATTTTGTCGCTGTCAAATTATCCAACCAGGTGAAAATGTGATCGTAGTCTTGGCCCAACAACCCTTTCAGCTGCATATTTGTTTAAACAGGATGTTGTCTGCTAGTGCCAATGCATCATGTGCAAGTGAGACTCGACATAAAAACACAAACAAAGTGCTGCAAGGCAGTAAAATAAGGCGAGGGGAAGCACGGTCAGAGAGTCCTGGTGTTTTCCTGCTTGCTGCACCGGGAGACCTCAGGCACTCCGAACACCTCACAGCAGCCCCATACCCTCTGGAAGCGCTCTGAGGTGTAGCGTACAGGAGGAGCAGGGCAGTGTCAAAGCAAGCAATCACATCTGCTAACTCTCACGTTGGTCTGGACACTGAACAGGCCCTCTGCGGTTTCCTGACAAGTCCTCCACCAACACTTGGTTCTCTAATGGATACTTCAGATGGGAGTTTCTATCAGTCACAGGTCTGTCGTAGGAGTCTGTTTCGGAGATTGTTAGATAATCTCAGTGGTCTAGGTCTTGACAGGTGCGAGAAGTTCAGTGAAAGGGCAAGAAACTTTCACTGTCTCCTGGTGTGTGAGTCACTCCGACAGAGGGACCTGGTAGCACGACCCACAGTCAGGTTGTGGGCTTGTTCCTCATCACACTTGTGTGGGGATTCCCCGCAATAATGTTGCACACTGTTCTTCTCTCGAGGTTGGCATAATTTAAATTTATGTTTCTCTTGAGATTAAACAAAAAAGGAAAATGCATACACGAGAATATACCGAAGCCAAGCCATTTGATCTAAAAAGAAAACATGACTAGGTTGATTGGTGTGCAGTTAAGGTTTCAGTGGACTGGTTGGAACGGCTTTGAAGCACATGCAGGGTAAGATCTTTGGGGTTTGCTGTGTGGAGATGATGGCAGGAACATGGGAAAGACATGGGATTTGCGGTTCATGGGAAGATGTAGGGGCAGGCAGAGATCGTGATTCATACAGAGTTCCTCGCTGTTCACTGTTTTCTTATTTCTTATTTATTTTGGAAGACATACAGCATCCTTTCATCATTTTGAATCGATGGCGTTTGAGATATTATGCCCCTTTTAAGTTACAATTTACATATGTAGCGTTAAAACAGTGACCCCCCCCATAAATGATTACGCCTGTGCCATGGGGCCGAAGTCTGTTTTTACTCTTCATTCTGCCACAATGATTAGTAGGCGGGTGAATGGTAAGAGTGGTTGCACATTCATCTCAATGACCCTTTTATTGCTGTTTTGATATGACAACGTCCCTTTTTTTTTCTTTTTTCTTCTTTCTTCTAGTCTGCAAGTCACATTGCTGCCAGTCCAAAAGTTAGTGCCAAGGTGAAGAAGGACAATATGAAGTACGCTGCCTGGGCTGCCACTCAGATAAATAGAGCCTATAAGGTTAGTCGTATATGGGTTTGGTCATGCTTGATAATTAATTACGCTTCAGTATGTTTATTGGTATGCAAACTAAACTTCTAGCTATAATAAACTTTACATCCCTATTATTCACCAACCATAATTAGATATCTGTGCCTTTTAACATTTAGATTTTGCTGTGTGAAGATGATTTTAAGGTGAGGCTTAGTTTGTGGTTTTCTCTCCAGTCATAATCTTAGCAGTATGTCAGGGGGCATGTCCCCTTCACATGAATCCTATTAGTTCTTGCCCTGTTTCTTCTACTGCAAAATATTGTTTACTTTTTCCCCCTCATCCCCCTTCATTCCACCAGACGATGAAAACCGCCAGTCATGTTATCTTAAATGTCCTCTGTTATTTTCTAGCACAGATATGTTTTAGATATTTGCACACAATATCCTGACATCCAGAAATCCCCTTATTTGAATAATTTGTGAAAGAATTCACCACCGCCAAGCGACCCTCAATTGGACAGGAGCCATAAAGGATGCAGTGTTTTCACAGCCGTGGTGTCATTTGGTCGGTCTCGGTATGTTTAATGTTGTTGTGTTGATTTAAGGCTGCAGCCTCAGCTCAGACTTTATTCCACACCCTGGTTTCACAGATGAACTTCACACAGAGGTGGAAGCTGATTCTCTGGAGTTAACAATCGTTGGCCTTTTAAGTGAATTTATCCACTAAATTCATCAGCTTAATTATAAACTTACGTATTACGTATTTAAAGAATTCAAATATCTTCCCCAATAGACTTCCCTGAACTGAAATGTGATTAACAGGGACAACTTTGAGGAACCTAAGAGGAGATGGTGTAAACGTTGTGACTGAGTTATTACCATACGGAGAGGTAAAGAGTAGTGGTATAAGTGTGTACATGTGTGCAGAGGGGAAAAAGTGAGGAGCTGTTCACATGGTATCACTAAAATTATTTATGCGCTGTCATGGTAACCCACACATAAAAACATTTTCAAAAGACATCTTATTCCCAATGTGGGCCAAATGTGTTGCTTATTTAGGCATCAATAGTTAAACATGTAATATGTGGTTCTTTGCTCAGCGTGTGTGTGGGTCCTTTTGAGAGAGAGGCTTCCTGCTGAGCCTCTACAGACTTTGTCTCACCGCACTCAAAGACACATTTCACATCTCGAGACACGTCCGGGGCCTCTGTTGGAAATAAAAGTGCGTTTGTGAGTCACGGCGAATGGCTGTACTCTTTTGCCGCTTTTGTAGAACTGCCATTGACACCCTTTAAGCCTTTACTTGTTCCTCTAGCTTTGAGTTAGTGTGGGATGGACTGTCATGTCTGAAGAGGTTCAGCCGGTTTTGTTTAAGTTAACACTTAATGTGTCAGAAGATATAAATCTCCTTGATAAAAATAAAAATGTAGGGGTGGTTTGGTCAACCAAATTAGTCAATCAGATGTCTCGATTTATGTCACGTCCACCCTAACTGCACTTTGATCAGTGTACTCACTGACCTTGCTGCGCGGTATCAGAGTCTTTGATCCCACCATGGGACAAGATGAATATCTCAAACTGTTAACTTAGAATCATAAATCAAAGGCCATCAAAAGGGAAAGAGCCGAAGTGTGAAAAAGAAATATTTGGGGGGTACAGTGTCAAAATGTGAAGAAAGTAAGTAAAGGGTCTCGGGCAGGGGTCGGTAACCTTTTTCATGACTCGTGCCACTTTACAATATATTCAAGCCCAAAGTGCCAGCACTGACTACTTTAATAAAATCTGTTTTTGCAGTGTTTAAACATGTTCACTTAACCATAAAGGGCCTTATGTAACGGATGTATGCACATCTATAAATCAGTGTTGTGTAGGACACACAAAACTTGCAGGCACGAAGAAGCAGCAGCAGTTTGGTGGGATCTCTGTCCTTGTTTATTGTGGCTCAGATGTGCGATGTCTGGCTTGTAGGTGGATTCAATTTTTTCTGTGATATTGGCTGTAACTGAGTATTCCTTATAAGTGATGGGTCCAAAGAAAGCGAGTGATCAGGATGGGAGTGAGAAGAAAAGACGCACGATGACGATGGAGATTAAGCATGAAATCAACGTGACCGAGGTGTCCGCGTCAGGGATTTGGCACGGCAGTACGAGGGGAGCACATCATCGATACATACGATCCTCAAACAGAAGGATGCTATCAAGAACACAAGGCCTTCCAAAGGCAGAACTATTATGTCTGAGTTCACGTAACGTAAGGGTACATAAAGTTACAGTTGGGCTGTGGATGTGCAGGATGTGTATGGCGGCCTGGCACGAGGCCTTCAAACACATCTACAAGTGCACATGTGCACTTGTAGATGTGTTTGTGGTTGCTGTAGGAGACAAGTTGAATGACAAGGTGTAAGGTTGCCTCCTTTATTTTTTCACTCCTCACCTCCACTTAAATGAGACCTTTTAATGGGGAGCAGCGGTGCGGGCCCCTGTTAAAGTGCCGCAGGCTGCTGTGTGCTTGTGCTTGCTGATTGATGTCCCCTTTAAAGCGTTGCTCGTGTCAGTCGTCCACTTTTATTAGGCCTCAGTACCTGGTGATTGTCATACTTCTGTGAGAGGTGAGCACAAGTGGCAGCAAATGTCAGCAAGAAGTCATGACTGACTGGGGTTCATTTGGGGGGGGGGATCGAAACAAAAAAAAAATGATTACACAGGTGAAGTTTTTTGACTTGACCTGGAGATGCATCAGTTGGGTTCTGGGTGCTTCAAAGCAGCACAACATGGCCTGCCTTCCTGCCCTTCTGAACAGATTCTCTGATTCGCTCTTCTGTCATGGGCCACGAGCCCCCATTGTGTCATGACTATTATTGGATGCTCTAAATAGATATGAAGCTGTCTGGTCTGCTTCAACTATTGTAGAACAGGGCAGGAGTTAATGTGGTGGTCTCACCTCAGGCTGAGGAGATAATTGACTACTGGACCCAGGGTAATGACGCATTCGGCAGCAAGTCACTGAAATGCAGTGATCATTTTAGCTACAAGGCAGGACACACATGGACACAGGCTAAATCTTGAAGAATGAGTCACACTTGGAAATTGCATAGCCAATTACACACCTGAGCACGTTACCCTCTCTAGCTCAGTGTTTGGCAAAAGGGGAAAGGAATTCAAGTTTTGCCATGGAATTACCTTAAAGGCTCAGTTTAGGCTGCATTTCCTGCTTGAAGATGTCTGAGCAGAGCCAAAGGTTGAAAGAATAAATGCCATATGGCGTAAAATGCTTTGCTGTATTCTGAACACAGGGTTAAGTGTTTATGAGTTATTCGGCAAACAGAATGTGTGGGAGGGGCTGAATGTGGTTTTGGAATAAGGCCAAGATGCTCTTATTGAGGACCTAAGGCTCATAACATTTCTTCAGACAAGCATGTTTCGAATAGAAGTTGTGTTTCCAATGGTTGTGTGTGCGTTTGTCTGAACAAGACGAGTTTAATTTTGGCTACCTTTTCAATGTGTGTTCTACTCACAGGTGAATTGGACTGCTTTATGTATAGGCAGACCTCGTTACTGGTATCTTTTCAATTGCAAGGCCGTTATCGAAAAATATCTTTTAGTTGCATTGTCGGGAAAGAAAGTTAGAAAGGCATTGAAGAGGATGAAGAATGGGAAGGCAGTTGGCCCGGATGACATACCTATGGAGGTATGGAAGTGTCTAGGAGAGGTGGTTGTGGGGTTGTTTAATACAGTCCTAGAGGAGGAGAAGATGCCAGAGGAATGGAAGAGAAGTTTTCTGGTGCCCATTTTCAAGAAGGGAGACGTACAGAGTTGTGGAGACTATCATATACTGATGATAAATAAATACAATTTGATCCCAAAGCCCAGTGATACTAAAATCCCCAAAAATATAAATATGAATACACAATTCAATATACAAGATGGATATAAAACAGGAGCAGCATGGGCGGGGCTCTTTAAACTCCATTTTTGTTTTCTCGAATACTGACTTGTTTGACTACCGAGGTTCCACTGTAGTACCAAAATCCTGAATTTGATTAAACTCACATATGTGATGTTTGGGGTGTAAAGTGTCCTTTTGAATAATTCCCAAATAAATGTATAGAGATTTATGTCTATGTATAACTGCAGGTGCAGTGAGGTTAATTAGTCTGACCCTTTATTATGTCCCTGCTCCCATGCCCAAGGTGAAGGAAGCTGTCTCCGTGGTAATTTATGAGGGGGTGCCTTATCTGTGACGAAGTTTAATTTGTTAGCTAAATATGTCTCTGTGTGCATGCGTGAGTAGCCCTGGATTATACTTTGATTGGATTATAATTTGCGGCCCTTTGGACACAGTGCAGAAGTTAGCACGACATACCGGAGGCTGTAGAGGCCAGTTAATCATGTGGGTCAGTCTTGGAGGCCTTACACACACACACACACACACACACACACACACACACGCACAGAAGTAAAATTGTACTTATGCTGCAGCATTCAAACATTCGTTTTTTCTTCTTTTCTTTTTGAAACCAAATCATTTTAACGACGACTGTTGCTTTTCTGATCGTTTTCCCCTTCCAGCTTGCAAACTCGTGTTTTTTGAAGTGTTTAGAGTGAATTAATGCTCTCTAATGTTCTCTCTTCTTGTCCCCTCTGTGACATACAGCTGGCTGGTCGCGGTACTAAGGAGAGCAAGGGCTCCATGAAGACGGTGGAGGAGATGCTGGAGTCCATGCAGATTACCATGTCCTAGATGACCTCACCTGTGCTGTCCCCCTTCCACTTGGAGTGACGTGGCAGCTTGAACAGACTAGAAATGTGACTAAAACCGGATGTTAAACAGTTTGTTTTTTTAATCGCCCTTTATCCATTATTTAATCCCATCTGGAAATGACAGCGGCAAATTCGGAGCACTAGAATTTATTTAAACAAGATATATGTTGTGTTAACCCTGCTGTGATTTCCTGCAGACCGGAGCAAATATCACTGATTAGTACATCCACATCAAGGCTACAGCTCTGTGACCATGACAGATTACAATCTGTACAGCAAATGCTTATTATAAAGATCCCACTTATCTGCACTGAGGTCCTGAAATGTTTCCATCTGGAAATGAAACATAATATCTAATAAAACTTTCTGTTTTTCTTTTGTTTAATCTTTCAAAAATGTCCAAGTTTAATGTAGGGCTGATAGCCAAGTTGAAAATACATTTTCTTAATGTTCTGCAGCAACATAGAAGCCAAGTCGTGGGTTGTTTCTTGGCTTTCCAGCTATCGTAATCATTCTGTCCCCGGCATAGACAGTTATTGGCACATTTGAGCCTGCCACAGTTAGAGCGAGAGATGTTTGCCATTGCAAAGACAACGGTCGTACCAACAAATGGCACTAAAATGGGGTACCAAGTCCCAAAGATTCCAGCTGGACCAACTTCAGCACGCTGGAGAACACCTCTGTCATTTCAGATTTGAGGATCTTAAAGATCACTGTTAGTAATGAACATGCCACAAGTTGGCAAGTGAAAGGTCTATTCCTGAATGTTGTAAATCTGATGACGGACCAGGAAGAAGGACATCTCGGCACTGAGAGGTTTCTTTTGTAGCGGAACCCTCTCGTTCCTTTGGTACTATTTAATATGAATTCATCCGTATGGCTGCCTTGCCAGTCGTTCATGCGGGGTCAGCGCCTACTTCCATTGCTTTTGTTCATTAAGTCATGGCAAGCGTCTCATAATGCCTCTCTTCACCGATGAAAAACCATTTTGAGTTTATGGCTTTATCGGTCACCTCTTAAATTGAGAGAGGTCACCAGCTCGAAGCCCAGAGTGTGTTCTCAGGCCGTTCTCTCATGCTTTTTTTAAAAAATCTTTCCTTGGTCGTTAGATGAATGTGTCTGCATTTGTTTTTGCCTCATCAATCTGTTGGAAGTCATCAAAGTTGGAAGCTGAGCGTAAACTCACTTTTACTGGATAAATGCCGAGTCTAAATGAGGCTCTTTTGGAGGATTAAATGGGGTGAAAGCTGATCTTGGCGCTCCCATTTAAATACGCCTCTACTTGCAAGGGTTTATGAAATGGTAATAAAGCTTAACAACCAGTTTGATGGGCCATCAATATGAGATCTTGGTATCCACTGCCAAGTAGACTGAGGCGATACTGCCATCTGTAGTCTGGGAGAAGAAGTAAAACCATGGACCCTAACCAGCGGCGGCACAACGCACCTGGACGTGGGCTAACTCCCCTGTGCATTGAACACCATTTAGACTTTACCTTCATGTAATGAATTTCTTGCAGGTCTGCAGGCACCTTGTGCTGAGGCCGACGGTCACATCTGCCGTGTATCAGTCATTCATTCAGATAAACATTTCCCTCGAGTTCAGCTGTGCTATCCATACGTCCTTTGCCAAGTGAAGTACAGGCTGCCCCCCCCCCCCCCCCCCCGGTCCCCACTGTCTTATTGACTGAATAAACCTCAACGTTTACACAGACCTCCATCTCCTGATAGTCGATTCGACCTTTGTCCCAAGTGTATACCTCGATGTCAGAGCTCGACCCAAAGACGGAGGAAGACAACGAGAGAAACATCTATACCCGCTGACTCAGCTCTGAGTGTCGATTCACGATTCAGTGATGTCCTGGATTCTCTGAGCGATTATCCCTGGAAAGAGTTAGCTTGTCCTTGGTTTCCCAACGGTGGCCAGGCTCGCTGAACAGGATGGGCTGTAAGTAAGCTTACACCAGTGTATGGTACAGAGTCTTGGCTTCAGCTTACACATCAAAGCACATGATAATAATAATAATAATAATAATAGGCTTTATTTATATAGCACTTTTTTAGAAATAAAATTCACAAAGTGCTTTTACAGACTAAAAAATAAACATGAATCATACAAACGAAAAATACATAAACAAAAATTAATCAATGCAAAACAGATGTTTAAAAGCAACAGTGGTGTCAAGGCACAATTGATGAGACAAGGTACCCGGCAAGAACCATAAAATAAAACAATGTGAAAAAAATAATAAAATAAAATAAAACAAATGAAAAGTAATTAAAACAGGACTCCATCAATTAAAAGCTAGTCTATATAAATAAGTTTTCAGAAGTGTTTTAAAAGAAGTTACAGAATCTGCAAGCCGTATATTTTCAGGCAGGTCGTGGAGACTATCAGGCTTAAATATTTTTTACAGTACCTTACTGCAATAACTGTCCAGGTTTGTCCCTGCAAAATGTTTTCCTTCAAATCAATATGACATGAGATTTTCTGCATATATCTGCAGTGGGCAGCTCAAACTGGTTAGTGCTGGGGAAAGAGGCAAGAAGCTATTGACTTGGTTTCTGTGAAGCAAGGCCCTCAGTTCACCACATTAGTCTAGACTGGATTATGGTCAGTCTGTCCACTGCTCAGGTCCAGACTAGAGCATGGCATTTTAGCTATTGTATGCATGGTGGGCCATTATTACAAATCAGTCCATGTCCAATCAGATCTGTGCACGGGCAACAGATTTGTAAATGTCCCTCTCAGATCGGGATATTTACTGTTGCATTATTCATTTAGTGTTGTTTGTTTATCCTTGTGAATAAATCACATGAATTTGCCATTGTGAGGACGTTGCTCAGTATTTTAGTCGCTCAGTGCTGAACGTAGGTCCACTTAAGTGTGGGTCGTAATCAGTCCAATCTGTAAATGGCAGCGCTAACAGGGTCACCTGTCCATCGTCTCCCGGGCATAGCTTTTACTAAACGTCTTCAGAAGGGGCAGCACCCATTACCTGCAAGATGGATAAAAGGATGAAGATGAGAGGATTGTGATCATCTTGTCTTCAAGAAGATGGATGGATTAACTTCTTCCGATGCTTCCCAGACCTTCAGTAGAACCAGAACTTCCAGTCTGCACTACTTTGTTGATGGCCTGTCTTCCTCCATTTGGCCCATTCAATCACAACCCTGCTCGGCACCACAACTATGCATCACGTGCCTGTAAACAGAGGGGTTATGATATCTAGCGCAGCACTTTAATGGGGACTCACAATGAGATGCATTATCATAGCCAAAAGCATGTTTAAATACTTAAACCTTCTTCATGTTTTTTTGATTAGTTAATGATATGTAGTCAGGTAATGCCAAAAAAGCTGATGGCTGGAGCTTTTCAGAAACCAGTGGCTTTTGGCCTATGATGTCACAAAGAGCGCGTCCATGTTTTGTTACATGGACACGCGGTGAAGCTGGAGGAATAGGCTGCAGCCGAGGGAGGAGGAGTGCATGAAAGAGGAGCAGGCTGCTTGATGATACTCAGGACCACAGCAGGGGTAAGCAAGTTTCCCGAGGTGAGGGAGTGACTGGAAAAGGGAGAGCTCGAGCTAACTCATCCATCTCTGTCCGCTTCAGCAGGGGGGGGCTAAAGATGGATGAGGCATGCAGAGCTAAATCCTGCCCCAGCGAGTCACACAACCAGGTCTGGTGATGAAATAGTCTTTTGGCTACGAACAGGGATGGCCTGACCTCCTCCTCTTTCCTAGGAATGGACAAGGGGAAGATGTTGGACCGGAGACGATCAGTCAAATAAAATCTGACAAAAAGGAGACATGATAGGTCAATGCAGCACTTCATCATTAATGAATCAATCTGTGACTCCTGAGAGCTTTCCAAGACTTTGATCCATTTCAATTCAACACACACGCGCACACACACACACACACACAGCCATTCATTTTGCTGTATTTGCATAGATTTTCTTGGCTTGTCATGTTAAATTAGCTCTGCTTCTCTGATAAAATTAGAAAATAAGAAATAATGTGAAAATAATGTTTGGCAAGCATGCATTCATCAAAGTTTTTTTCCTTTTCTTTGTTTTTTTTGTGACTTGGATGCAGTTCTGAGAGCTGACCACATCGCATTCATCAAGCCTACACAGCCCAGTCACAGCATCTAAACTGCTTCACTACATACTGATGGAGGTGGGATATTTATGTGGAAAGAAAAATGCAAGCATTTTACATGAAGCAGTAAGGTCATCTGGCAAAGTGATATTTCTTTGGTCGCTGCACAATATCTCTTTGTTGATATAGTCTTACTTTTCCCTCTACACAATTGCACCAGCATGGGCGCAAACTTTTTTTTCTCTCTCTGAGCTTCCATGGTCGGAAACAATTTCCTAAAGGCAAGAGAACATCCCTTAAAAAATGTGTGTGTGTGAGTGTGTGTGAGAGAGAGAGCAAGGAAATTTGCGGTTATGAAAGTGTGATTATGATTGTGCAGACAATGTGCAGGCTTGCCTTTGTGTCAGCTTAATTTAGAGTGTGCGTGTGAGACTGCAGAATGTGGTCATTTTAACAATATAAAGATCTTTTGCCTGTGGAATTAAAAATATTGGCTTCAGCCAATGTTTGCTCTCCGACAACTCCTGTCCAGCCCGGCTCCAGACTTCTGCCATCTTCTTCCAGCAGGACATTCTGTGACCTCCCGCCTGCTTGTTGCGCTGACTCCTCAGCTGCAGGCTCCCTGGCAGGAGCCTCGGCTGCATCCCCGTCTGCAAACTTTGTCCCAGTGCAGGACATGTGTCAAATCAGAAATGGGCAAGTTGCTGGCTCTGGTACACCAGTTGTTCTTTCCAGTACAGGCTTCCCAAACCGCAAATCCCCTCTCAGACTGTCCTCTCAGCCAGAATGCACTAGTTTACCCCACACAAGGACTCAGGCCTAATTGCAAAAAGGAGGGAAAACTAGAATTGACTACTGATTGAGCTTCCTGGGTGAATGCTGATGGAAACCACAGAGGGATATTTTATATCCTGAGAGGGAAGCGACTGGGAGTGTGTGGAAGTACAGGAGGTTTGGGGTTGCACAGGCCAAGCTTTACATGGATTTACGAATACAAACACGCTATCAAATGTTCTTTTTTAGGCTCTGTAAGACATTCCTCTGTGTGTTCTGGAATGATAGCATCCAGGCATGGTAAACAGAAGTTTACTACGACGCTGGAGTCAGAGGTGTACAGTCGCCATATGCCAGAACACCGATCGCACGACTCGTAGGTTATTTGAAGGGGGGGGGATGAGGAGGGCTCTTCTTTGCATTCCTGATCAAAATGCATCTGCCTTGTTAACCTGTCCTCTCGGTCCCGAGGACGTACATGTCATCATCTCCTGAGCCCGGCACCCACCAAACACTGGAGATATGCAGAAGAAGGGATTCCTCCATTTTGGTCAAAGGCAGGTATCTCGGGTTACTACTAATAATAATAATACATTTTATTTATATAGCGCTTTTCTGGCTAATTATACTATTTACTATCTATTAGAAATGTTTGGGACACAAGAACAGTTCAACTAAATCCTTGCAACACAATGCTAATTAAAATTGTAATACATTTTCTGCAGCCTCAAAATTAATTATCCCCTTGAATAGCATCCTCCATAAGTGCTCTATAAATCAGATTTACGCGGTACCAACATTCATAGACCTACTGTAGCAGTAGAGTCTCCAAATGCTTCTGTTAAGCCCCACATTTATACAAAGGTTCTTCTTTTAAACTGTTTTAAAGTTGGCTCCGGTAGCTCCGAACCAGATCTGAAGAAGGTGGTTGCAGCACATTATCCCAGGACAAAGTGTAGCGAATGCCCATCATACGAGGGGTCGGAGTCATTTAGAGACTGCTGTTGTTAGTAAAAGTAACATTTTGTGTTACAGATAGGAAAAAAAAACTTGCATTGCTGGTTGTATGGAAACATATTGAATAATTTGATTCATTAAAATCTGGTTAGTTGATTGATATTGCAGCTGATGAAGAGCACATTTTACAAACCACCCTAATATACAATGAGTTTGAATAATTTGACTTGTAGCAGTGATTCCAGTGTAGATTGTTAGAGAGATGAATTAATCACAGTTGAAATGACTTTTTATTTTTTATATCAACATTTCAGTCTGTCATGTATGTGAAATTAAACACAACGAGACAACCCGAACCCCCTTTGTTATTACAGCGGTAGGCTACGTGGGTGTGCTTCGGTCAAAACCACACAAACAGTGCAGATTCCTCAGTGTCGGCCAAGATCCTCAGCTTAACTACAAACCATTCCCACTCCAGCAGTAGGTTTTCCTTTTTCACAATGAATATTGATTGCAATACCCTCCATATGTGCTCTTAAATGCTCCAGACATGCATAGATTCTTTATTAGAGGGTTGGTGGTTCTACAACCCATCTGCTACCTCCTGCTGTTTCTGGGGGTGTTACTTTTTCTATAGCTATGATAACCGGCAAACACAAAAGGGTTTAAAAACTCAGGAGTCGTCACTGCCTCCAATAGGTTGTTATATGATATGTGCTAATCACTGCATCAGCAAGAGATGTGATCTGACATTTGAAGTGGTCTGTGGACATATTTGACTGTATTTCTTTCCCCTCTGTTCACTTGCTGTCTCCTATTGCACCATAGTGAGGCGACCATATTCCATACTTTCTCACATGCATGCACAGAATTTTCTCTGCAACGTGATCTGTAATAAACACAAAAACACACCTTCTGTTCTGGGCCATAAGGCTCAAGGTTCAAGTAGCCTTTCGTGTGATGGCAATGAACTGCACCATGCTCTTGCCACGTGGGATTCAATGTGCACACACACACACACACACACACACACACACACACACACATTCAGCGTAAACTTGGCAGACTAGTGATGCTACCATCTGCTCGTGGGGAGAGGGATATGGTAAGCGCACAACCACAAACAGCCAAGGTAATAGTGATGGGTTCCACTCAGTCTCTATCTTCCAGACAGCAGTCGACTCCTCATTCCACAGTGCTTGGAGCTCGTACAACATGGGCTACGGCACAACGACAGAGTGCTTCTCCAGTTTGCTGGCAGCGACGGCAGCATTTCTCAGACATTTACGTAGTTCCGAGTAAAACCAAACAGAATCTCTTATTCATACAGTTCCTACCAGTGTAAAACGTGGAGCCAGTTTCTGTCAATACTTCCAGGTCTAGATTTTTTATTTTATTTTTTAAATAAATGTTAATTGGGAGACAATTCTCCATCTAAATAATTCTTTATTCTTGAAGGCTCAAAAAACATGTGGAGAGAAAGTCGGAACTTCGAGGTGGAGCGAAAAGACTGATAGAAGAGCAGAAACATATAATTGTATGCGTTTGGGTCCTCAATAGTTAAATACATTCTGCATATGGAACCTTTAGGGTACGGATGTCAGAATTATAATGGACACTTTGTTCATCTGGACTGTGGGCAGCAGAACTCTTAATTTTGCATTTCTTTATTTCTGGAACATTAAAACATCCCCATAATTATGGTTTCAACTTCAGTCTATCATATCGTAGGTTATAATTATAACATATAAATCTTTATATCTATCAGGCCAAATCATGAACTAATCAGTAGAACAATTACTTTTGTCAGCTCAGTATTAGTGTTGGATATGATTTTGCGAGATTTCCCTCTGTCTATAAGAGAGCCAGACCATAGAGCCTAATTTAAGCACGTATTCTTCTTATGTCAAGGTGAGATAAAGCTTGTTATTTAGCTTTGTTTGCTGCATGGGACGTTTTTTCCAGGCAGGCTCAGGGTATCTGATTGCAACACATTCAATATTTCATATTCAATTGAAGTGTACAAAAACAAAATGCATCACAGTCTGTACTGGCAGTCATCCACTTTGCCCATACTTAATTATTCATCAGTTATGCATCACACACAGCCGACAAAATAATTCTATACATCGAGACAAGACAACAAAGCAAGAATAAGAATGCTTCCACACGTCACTGTGCCCCTTAAAGGTCTATAATCAATAATTGCATAGGAGTATGAAATGACAAGGTGAAATATAATGTGGCAATGTAAAAGGTAGCGATGCACCTGC
Organism: Brachionichthys hirsutus; assembly: GCF_040956055.1. NCBI lineage: Eukaryota > Metazoa > Chordata > Actinopteri > Lophiiformes > Brachionichthyidae > Brachionichthys > Brachionichthys hirsutus. The sequence continues at coordinate 58,360 of NW_027180443.1, forward strand.
AGCTATACACAGATTTAGTTGCAGCTGATTGCATTTCTTTCTGGCTGCGGCTGTACAGGTTCTGGGGTCACTGTCCCCACAGGCAAATGTGTACAGCCAAAAACCCTCTGTGGGGTTTGCGTGTTCTCCCCCCAATCTGCATGGGTTCCCTTCAGGTTTCTCTTGTTCTTCCTGATTTCCTTTAGGTGCTCATTTTCAGACAGCTGATCTCATAATTTCACATATAACTGTGTTTGAAATACCCACACTTTCTAAGTACATTTACTCAAGTACTGTCCTACTGGAAGTTACTTTTACTTTATTGACTGTGAATTTTAAGTGACTAACATCTTTTTGCAGGTTGAGTGTGGGAACACGCTGAAATGATGCTCCGACTTTTCCAAAGACAAAGATTCATATATATATATACTGTATATATATATATATATATATGTGTATACACGACAACATACCTGAAGCATACGAATACCTACTAGCTACTTAGCTGTTTTCATACAGCCTGCTAGAAATGCTTAGCCTGTTCATGTTATTGCGACTTAACCATAGAAAGGATTTTCTAAATGCTAAACAATATTTAGCCATTTCATACCAACTTACACAGCATTCCCTATTATGACTAAATAGTCAGGCAGTTGGTCATCTGATCAGTTATAATGAATTATTGTACGGAAACTTGCAATAGCATTAGCTACATAGATACAAATTAAAACATTAAATAAATTTAAAAAAACAGTTTGAACTTCATATAAAGACATAGATGAAGATGAAACTAGCTCTTCCCAACATTATCTGCTTGTAACCCTTTAGAACAAACAAACAAACAAACAAATCAAATGCATTATGGGCATAATGGCAACTTTGCAAGATGCGTCATTCCCCCATTAAACAGCCATTCTTGAAATAAGGGGGAAACTCTGTTGTGTGGTGTGGCACATATTTCTGCTAAATAATGGTGAAAGGAGGTTAGAATTGCATTTAAATAGCAGTTTGAAGTCCATAGAAGAGAAGAAAGAAGCAAAGATTTGTGAAAACGAGTATTCTATCGTGGAGTAGAACCATCTCGACCAGCTAAAATAGTAGAATGCTGCATAAGCATTACTGTAACGTGCAAAAACCAAAGGCTGTAAGACATAAAATATATTTTTGTGAATTAAGAGCACTTTTACATTTGATAGTTTGGTACCCCTTGACTAATCATGTTTTTATTGATGCCACTTATAATTGAGTATCTGTGCCTTATTTTAAGATGATATTTTCTTTTCCAGTAATGGATTTCAATTAATGAATACAATTTCCACATCTGAAGAACACATAGTAAAACGATTCACTGCCTTTCTTTCCAAATAATAGCATCACAGAGGATTTTGGTAGAATTACATTACTGACACCGGTTTGGACATTGTAGCTACGTATCAGCAGTTCCAGAGGAGCATCAGCACCACAGCCAGAGAAAGAGAAGCTTGGGTTCTTCCTGACGCTATCAAATTCTGCAAGGTCCAATGAAGTTTAACTTCTCTTTGGCAACTGAGACACTTTAGTCCAGCTCAATAATCTCAATTGGCACTGCCTGCTTGCATTAAGACCACTATATAAAGCATTTCAACACATGTAAAGATCTGGATAAATAATACACATACATATGCTGGACGATGCCTCTTCATCACAAGGGTAAGGTTACCTTCCTGGTGACTGTTTGTCAATAATTTCCACTGGAAAGTTTCTTCTTTTCTCTCTCTCTTTGGAAAATAAACCATTGATGTAAATTTGTTTTGTTGTGGAGGCTATGATTCAGTCCAAGATTAAGACTGGTCCAGTTTCCCTGCAGTCCAAATTGGGCTGATTTTCCTCCAAGATGTCTCAGCAAGTGGGATTTAAAAACCAAAACTATTAAGCTCCTTGACAGAGCATTACTACTTTGCCCTCGTGCGTCAACACGGTTACAGTTCTTTTTTTTTTTTTTGATACATTGCTGGAGTGTTATCAAGCCGTGTGCTCCCTCTGAATTACAGCTAGATCAGTGGGTTGTATAAACTTTGGAACTCTTCTGCCAGAGGATAGTTTGAAATCTGTTGCTGCAGAGTTGACCTAAGCTTCCTTACCTTTGTATTCAGAGAGGCAAAGAGAGCCAAGCAGGGGCCACTGGGCCGGGGCCAGCCCCTGAAGATTTATGAGCCTGGCTGCATCCTCGACACAAGGAGACCACCATTATTCAAACTGACAGACCAAAGGTTGTCCCTTTACTAACTTTAGATCAGATCGATCCATCCATCCATCTATCCACTGAATCAAGAGAAGAGCCGAAGAGCAGTGATTTGTTCGTAGCCGTTGGGTCCAGCCTGTCTCACACCAGATGCCCTGATGCCCTGATCCATCTCAGCCCCTCCTCTTGTTGGGCCGGCCCCAGATACTGGAAATCAGGAATGCTGTCACTCATCATCAGCCAGTCGAGTGAGAAGCCAGAGCTTCATACGGATGCCGAAGTTAAGAGAGTTAGTGTGATGACAAGCCAACAAACTCCTCAGCTGCTGCTGGTGGGGGTATTTTTAGGAGCAGCGTAACGTGCACTGTGGTGGTAGCAGTTGCAATGTTGTCTGAAACTCTGAATAATATATGATGCTTCCTCTACTGTCATTTTGCTTGTTTTTGTAAATCTCAATGCAAGCAACATTCGTTATGGTGTAGCAATAGAACAAAATAATGTCCATTTAAAACACACACACATACATGTGTTGCAACACACTCGTGAAATCGAGCGTAGGCCCAGCAGCCCTGCCACAGATTCCACACAAAGCTTGTGTAACTACACCATCATGTTGGGAATGGCAGACCTGACAGAGACCGGCAGAAAGCAGTGAATAACTGGATTCATCAACCTGATTAATAAATCCACAGTGGCTGCATTGGATATGTAGAGAATTAATTGATAACAAAAATACATGGCATTTGAGACTTTTACATTCATTCATTTCTACAACGCACATAACATGTTCATTATTTTGGTATTTGAATGAAAAAAGTATATATTGCAGATTGTGGACGGTTGGACTCATTATAACGGGCGTAATTTATCTCGCATTTAAACGATGTCAATACCACCGCCGCGACAAAACACACAAAGGTTTTGCGGTTTCTTCGATGCAACAGTTCATTCTTTCAACACGACCGAATTACGCTGCGATTATCTTTTTCAAGGCAAGAATGCAAAGCAAACCTTTCAAACAGGATTGAAATAAAGAAATAAAAATAAAATAATGAATAAAATGTTTTTGAATCCTGCAACGACGATAAGACGGTTTCATACTTAACAGCACGGGCAGGTTTTGGGCTTGAGAAGCTTTACTTCCTGACCATACAGAAATAAATCCAGCTGTCACAGCCCTTCATTGAATCTCAGGTCTCAGAGCAGGAAGGCTTCATGTTGAAGTTAACGCCGTTTTACTGCTGCTCTGCCGGTATGTCCTCGACTGGAATTTGGGTCAACACAAGTCTAACCCGAGAACTTTTATGTTCAGGATACCATTGAAACAGATATTACAGACTCAAGGAAAACAATGTCAGTTTCAGAACACAACATGTTCCTTCTGTAGCTCTTTTTCTTTGTTTTTACAGTGCCCTAATTGAATGATGGAAGCATAAATCAGTAATAAAGTCACACTCTTGGATCAATGCGCTTTCATCAGGAGGTATTTTTCCCTCGCTGAGGCTTGGCTGTTATGCCACACTGAGCGGAATGCAGCATGATCCCGGTGGTCCTAATGGCAAATCAGTCCACTCCTTAATAATGATAAAAGTATCCAAGCTGGATGAGGCCAGATACATGACAGTTATGATGTTCGTTTTAGGTCCAGTGTTCAATAATAACCAAATAGTAGCTCATGTGTGAGTTGAGGTTTATTATGAGGAGCTATTTGCTGGTTCTTGGTAATGACGTCATCGGCTGGATGCAGTGGCGGATCTGTTTTTCTAATCATAGCCCACTAAGGGGCTAATTCATGATGCAAATACACAAAAGTGAATTTGCAACATTGACGCTGTTTCCAATTGTGAACTTGAGTGTACCTTTAAAAATATATTATTAAAATGTACAGACATAGAAATGTGCCCCATTATAGCCACACGGTGGAAATACATTACTACCATACAAGATATGGTTGAAAGATCTGTCCTGGCTGAGCCAATCGGGTTTCAGCTGGCAAAACAATCATTTGGCACACCTGATGTAGCCCCTCAGAGCACACAGTGCATTCAATCCCTGCCTCCGCCATCCAGAAGACTTCTAGAGTCAGCCCAGGAGTGCTGACGAGTGGGAGCGACATGCTAACCGCTGCACTATTGTGGCTATAAAACAACGTTACAAAAGTGGAATGTAGTTCTATCAGTATTTGTTTTACTTTAAAGTGAACTAATTTAGTTTTGTTTATATTTTGTTTACATTGATAATCATGCACAATGAGCAATCAGCAACTTGTTTTGACTCCTTTTTGATTAGATTTGTTTTTATAGTTCACTAATATTTAATGCTGTGTTGTTTGTATTGTTACTGCAATTTAGGAGTAATCCATGGCAAAATAATTTATTTTCTCATCTCATCTCACCTCATCTCAATTTCTTGTTGTGAAGCGATTATATTTTTTATGGGGCAGTAGAGTTGTCATTTGTGGGTTGGTGAAGAGGGTTGTCCAATAATCAGTATGTCAGTGGTTCAAATCCCAGCTGTGACTGTCCTTGAGAAGTGTCCTTAGGAAAGACACTGAACCCCAAATTGCCCCCAGCGGGCCTGGAAGCGCCTTGCGTGGCAGCAGTCGCCCACTGGAGAGTGAACGAGTGAATGTGAGCCCAAATTGAAAAGTTTCAAGCACCGCAAAGGAGGAATAGCGCTATATAAGTCTTTTACCATCTTGTTTTACCTTAACAAATATTGAATAAATGCTGCAAATGTAACAAACAAAAACTAAACAGATTAGGAACTATTGATATATAATTCACACGATTAACTAATTAATAATCAACACTATATATGCAATAATATATTATATATATATCAAAATGTACGGACGCAGAAATGTGCCTCTAAATAAAATAATTAGCACAATGAATTAATGAAAAACACATAAAAGCACAAGTGCAAATGAGTCTGAACTCCAAAGATAAGAAGTTTGAAATCAATATAGTTTACACAGAAGAAGGTATTTGACATGACTGAATAGTTCTAGCCCTCCTCGTGTCCTGTGCATGTCTGAGCTCTGGTTCTGGCCGGACTCTCTACTTGTTTTGGACAGGTCCGACGTCTCAAACACAGACCACATCTTTCTGCATCCAGCAGGGTTTTTTTTGTTTTTTTAATCTGTGGTTGCATGTACTTTCAACTCTAATCAAATCCAACAAACCCAAGGGCAACAGAAAAAAGTTCCTTGTTAATGTGTTTACTTTCAACAGCTCAGTTCCCTTTCCTCTGATCTCTACTTCGAGAGGAGTGTCTGGCACCTGAAGGGACCTTCCTACACGGTAAGGGTCAGCCAGACTGTCCTCATCACCCCCTGCGGTTCACTTCAGCCACACTGGACTAGATGGTGGGAAAGAACCCGAGCTGCGGTTCCGAAGAATTCCCGGCGCTCTGAAATAGCAATAATCGCTGTGGGGGGCAGCGAGATGGGACCATGCATCAAATCCTGATTGATTTTTATCAGTCTTTTTGATTGATCATTATGATCTCGTGATCAAACCCCGATATTTCACTTCCACATGTGCGCTTACACACAGACAAACATCCCCTGAGTGAATAAAGCACCCCTGAAATGTACCTCCACCTCAGACAAATCAAATCAGTGGCCTTGGTTCAGGAAGCAGCGCTTCAAATGGAACACCCGGGGCCTTCAAGAGACGACTGACTCTCCTGGTCTCTTTCTTTTTTTCTTTTTTTTTTTTACTTTACCATTCTCCTCTATCCTTCTGCTGTCCCTGAGGAAGAGGAGAAACATCTGAGGATAATCATGAGAGGGTACACTCAGAACCTTGTCCTCCAGGGGCCTGACTGAGGCACCTATAGTATAATGGAGAGGATCCTCATGCATGTGGGGGCTCGATGACTCATGGCGGGTTATATATTGGTCACAGCAGGGCTTGCGTCCTGGAGTTCAACATACTTCTCCGAGGATCATCTATCCAGCCGCCACAAGGGACAAATCCCACAAGTCAATGTGCTACTTTGACTTAAAGCAGCTGGTCGATTAGTGCGAGACCGGCAGGTGTTATCTTCCTCCTAAAAATGAAGATGATTTCTCAGAGAGAGAGAGAGCTAGATATGTGAGGCAGCCAGGACAGACTGTGAGGTGTGCGTACATCTGTAGGGGTGATCTTGCATGGAGTCATTGTAAAATGTGGACTTAAATAACCCCGATGATGCTTCTTGTTGTTATTATGTGTACTTTGGGCTTTCCATATCAAGCCAAGTCCTCCAGTGCACGTAATTTAACCACATCCCTTTGGGTATACTTTATTTCAATCTGACCTCAGAACAGCCACTTTGAGCTGGCTTTTGTTCAACTACCATCGGTTGTGGACAAGACATTATTATAATTTCTGTCTTCTCAAGTGGAGGCACTTGCTTAAATCACATCAAATAAGATAATGCACCACTTACTTGATGTAATGGGCCGACACAAATGTGCTTGGGCATGCTATAGCATCCCCGGGAGATGAGGCTGCAGCTCATTGGATGAGTCACCATTCAATGGCATCAATGAAAACCTCACATTTATGCTGACGTCAGTGTGGAAGCCGAAATGCAGATACTTTCACGGTGCAAGAAAGCCTTGTTTTTTTTGTCTCTGCTGTTCAAATAGACACGATGACAAACACGTGAACAATCATACACACATTTTCTTGTGTGTAATTACAGTCAATGGAGCGTCAAAATTTGTTCCTCAATATCTCGGTTGATTATTATTGTTATTATATAACACAGTCATGTAGGGTGGGGATCTCCAGCTCACCACCGAATGTCACATTTTACTTTAATGTCCCACTTTCAACACTTAAGGATTTATGGAGGATGCATTCGAGCATCCAAAGAGAAGTTTGTGAACCTTAGCAAAATTTTATTTTCTTCAGTCTTCAGACCACAATCATTAAATCGTGGCGTTAACAGTCAGCATTGACCTGCTTTTCTCCTGTATCCTGCTCCTATGGCATCCAGTCAAGACCCAGGAAACAGACCTCCAGCCCAAACCTTTGCTTGGATGGAGAGAGCAAGGCGAACCAAGCACTTCCACTTGTCCAGTCCGTTATTCGGTCAGACCATTTGGACTCCAGCCTTAATCACAGCATCAATCTTTTAGGTTTCTGGGAGAATTCCATGTGAGCTCAAGGTCATGCAAGGTTAGATATTTTAAAGCTTTCCACATGTTCTTTATCATGTGTGTTTGTCTATGATAAAATCTTAGTTCGATTTACGGCGATGAATGTTTATTCAGACCGAGTTGAATATGTATATCGACAGGCAAGCTTAGCCAACTGGCTGACTGTTATGATTTTAACATTGAACAGAGGATTGAACGCCACTTAGCTCTCAGAATATTATATTTCAACAAGGTTGTGTGCCGGCTATCATTATTTAATTTAAATGCAATGTTCTATCAGATGAGAATACAAATGATAGATTTAACTTGTCAATTTGAAGTCCTGCGTGAGTTTCAGCGATTGATTTTTTCCCCCTTTTTTTCTCCTTTCGCTGAGTCGTAATGCTGCCGACCGATGCTAACCTCGAAACCACATTGAATCGTATGTTTGCATCTTGTGATTGAGAACGACTTGAATAGAGACCAAATACCAGGAAGAGCCTGCATTTCAATACAATTCCATGTTTTATTTAAAGAGGCAAACTTGGCAGCGTTCCTCCAAAAACTCCCTTCATACCTACCTCTGTGGATAAATGTTATACAATAAATTTAGCTTCATTTTAATTTGTTTTTATCGGGGGCGGATCCCATTCTATTTTCGTCCATTTCTCCTACATCAGCAGCAAATGTGCTGTTATCATTTCCAAGTGAGTGATAAAATTCTACGACAAGCCTGTGAGTGTTGAGTCCGAACATTTGGCAGGCGGAGTGCAAGATCTTAAACTGTACAAGTGAGAAATACATTTTCCCACCATAAAATGATTACACGAAGGAGGCAAGGCTGGAAACAGGCAGCGGTTTGACATAGAAATAGTACAGTGGAAAGTGAGGCTGTTGTGGTCGGGATGGCGGATGGTTCTACACTTTTTGCCTTTGACTGCGACGACCTTGGTTCAGTTCTCAGATCGTAGTAAGAGGTCGTCTATTTGTAAGTGGTGTTAATTGTGATTTACTTTCTTCTGAGATAAGAGAGAAAAATCACTATTTTTGTTAAACCCCTATAAAAATGGGAAACCATTTTTTAATGGATTCTTAGCTCTTTGGGAAAAATATATATTTGGAGCGCTTAAAATCTCCGGAGACCCAAATATCCTAACTGGATTAGGAGATACGTCCCTCAAAAGTTAAATTGTGCACAGCCTGTGTGAGGTGGGAGAAACAACTTCCAGGCAGCAGGTAAATACAGCAGAGATTATGCGTTCTCTTATGAGGTCTCATCTGGTAGAGCTGTACCTCTCAGGGGTAGGGTTGTGCTTTGAGCAGGCTGAAGCGAAGATTTCGGCTTCAAAATGTGCACATTGCAAGTTTGGAAACTTGAATTTGACTATACATGCCATGTGGAAATATTTGTTTGTGGCTGTTTATTATGTAGCCGACTTTGGGAACTCAGGATGTCAGACAAACGGTGGTTTACTTATAAGCTGGAAAAGCACCCAGAAAGTGCTGACCTCCACCAAGCAGCTCATTTCCCTCATAATTAGATTTACACCATCCACATGTTGATCTGGATCATCATCAAACGGTTCTAAATTGTTCTTGGTATCTGACATGACACCATGCATGGCAAACTGGGATGGCTGTGGCTTAGATGGTGGAATGGGTCATCCAATAACCTCAAGGTTGGTGGTTTGAATCCTGCACTGAGGGGTTTTATAGAAAACCAATCCTGATTGCCATTATGGTTTATATTTCAGATCTAAAACTCACCAAGTGTCACTAAGTGTAGCTTTTCTTAATAGACCTGCAATGATATTGTGTTTATAGATAAAAAAAAAAACTTTTAATAATGGCGGGTTTTTCTGGATCTAGATCCATAGCTTCTGGAGATACAACAAATCTGTTCGTCTACTACTAATTCCACAGTGTCTTGGTGAAGGCAGTAGAAACAGAACCTCCTTTGTTGAGGTAATGAGAGAGATATTATTGAAAGGGTCCAAAAACTAAATTGTTTTGTTGTGAATATTTCACCTGGTTCTGTTCCCTCAGATATTAAAGACAGAACTGGGGTATACGGGATGACACATAGAATGGGAGAACCTGAAAACACTGAGGAAACAGAGAGGATGTTCTGGCAGAGAACTGTCCAGAGAGGCGGGTCCAAAGAGGCAGGAGCTGATTAGGTGAGATGTGGAACAGGTGCGTCTCGTTCAGTTCAACGATGCCTCCGCAGCTGTGCAGGAGCAGAAATCAACCTGCAGCAAGAGTCACCATAGCAACCCTGACTAATGGAGTTTAATGTTTAATGTTAAAAAAATATTTATTTATTCCTGATCTCATTCTGGATCAGATCCAGAAGACATTCTGCATGATAGTGCAGATTGGACCCCTTTATGATTTTTGGTGAGTGAATTAAATTCGTATTTTGCAAGATATGATTTTTTGATTTGAAAACACCTCCAGAACCTTTTGAGTTATCTTGCGAACACACAGACAAACAGATAAACAAACCAACTTGTCTCAAACTTTGACTTGCCACTGTCCTCTTGTGGATGCGTCTGTATCGAGATAAAGGCTGCATGGAGCTATGCAGGCTTTTGTTTGATGTTCCAAACCGACTCAGTTTTGTGCCGGATCTATATAAAGTGTCAGATTTTACCACTTCTAGTATGCTTTGTGGTTTTTCTTTACTTCTTCATTGTGGGATCCAAATCTTTGTAGAACACCAGAACACGATGATGATGATGATGAGTTAAGCCACTCAAAATGGCTCATGTCATTACAAAATACTTTTCTTTATTGACTTGGCCACGCCACACATTAGTCCTTTGCTAAAACTGGTGAAAGGGAAAAGGAACATTTATACGGCATCACGGCACCCGTGGGTCTTCACTATTAATAATGTCAGTTATTAAACAGAATAATGTGGTGAACGATGACAAATCGGATGAAAGACGCGTGGCATTGTGCCTGGCTGGGACGTATCCCGCTATAATTGGAAAGCTTTGAGATTTATCCACAGCGGCGACCATACGTGACCGTAAACTGTCAAACAGCCGTGTCTACACGCAAGAGCGTCCCCCTGAGAGACAGATTACCCACTTGCTCAGTCACTATAAGCTTTGAAATAGGTTGTGATTTAATGGCACATATTAGGAAAGTCATATAGTACTTCCATCACTGATATTACAGATATTACCTTCCATCCACCTCAATTTGGGACACATTTGGCACTGCATGAAACTGGAAACTGGAACGCCACGGTCGCACACAGTGTGACAAAGTACATTTCCATGTGCTTCCTCCTCCAGGCAATGAATCAATCAGGTTTATGTGCAATAAAAGCAGAAAAGGGTGTTATTATTATTGCTCTAAATGCTATGTTGTCAGTGTCTTTTTTGATTTTTTTTTTCACTGATTGTTTTACTGCTGGTCATAGATGAGAGTTTTACTGCCCCCGCTGCTCCAAGCTCATGGTCTGGATGCAGTAATGGGGCCCTCGTATTCCTGTAGGACTACTTTTTTGAAAAGACTGACATTGGAACTAAGTCTGGTGCAGGGCTGTGATGCAGCGCAAAGCCAGCTACTTTTCATAACCTATGTAGAAGCCTATGACTGCAAGGAAAGACCCTCTACTCCACTCCACAAACCCTCTGCACCTTACTACACATGGATGCAGTTATTAAAAAACACAAAACAAGACAAACTAATGACAGGAGTGTTTGTGAGTGATGGACATATTTGCGAGCTTTGCCTGAGCCCAACAACTGGAGAATCATGTGAAAATATTATAAACTAGAAAAAGCACAGCGCAGACCTCAGTGCCTCCTACAAAAGCTGAACGCCATAGAAGGGAAATTAAAATATACGAAGCATCATTGTAACATTCTATTGCTTTCTATATTTTTTTACTACTATACGTTTATATTAATACACTATGTGCATACTGTCCAATTCTTATTTACACGTTTTTTTGCGAGGAGCAATGTTGCCGATGGAATTTACATCTGGGATTAATAGTATACTGATTCTATTATATTGTGACTTACACCAAAAATAATTGCCCTACATTTATTTTATCTATATTTTCAGATTCCGGAACCATGAAAACAATCCTTTAGTAATTGGATTCACATTGATATCATGATTGGTTTAGAAGTTATTCAAGAAAAGCACTCTTTCAGTAATAATGGATTCTTCTGAAAGTCCTGAGGAAACAGAGAGGATGTTCTGGCAGAGAACTGTCCAGAGAGGCAGGTCAGGGTTGGCAGTGAATATTTGGGTTACAAAAAATGTCTTCAGATGTCAATTGCATTGAATGAGTTTAAAATAAATAAATAAAAAGTCTGTGACATGATGATACTGATTCCACTCAAAGCACCAGCCAGGAGGCAAATGTCCTTCCCCAATCAGTCCATGAAAGTTATCAGACTCTCTTGACTCTAAAAACAGTCATGGTTGGCAGTCTTAAAACTGTCACATAGCCAAAAGAGGCGCTGGCGTTAATGCAGTCACTGAGGCCGAATAATAGCAAACTCCGTCAAGGTCGCAATGCCTCAATCCATTAATACACATTGCTATGCAAAGTGGGGATTTGGAAACAGATGGTTTTCATATGGACTGTGTGGCATGGAGTCGATGAGTACTCTATTACATTAACACAGCGTGTTGTGCTGCTGTGGGAATCACATTAATTTTCATCTCGATCTAATAACAATAAGGTTTCACTCTCTCTGCTTCAATTAGCACCGATCCCTCAGAACTCACGTTACAGATAGACGTCAGCGCTGTGCCCTCCGCAGAGGTCGCATAAGTGTGTTTCAGCATCCTCTAAAGTTCTATTGCTAAGCTCCCTCAACAACATCATTTAGACAATTTACATTCAGGATCAAGCAAAAGCAGCATGTGTTTTATTTTTTTGACCATGAACCTTTTGCCACAAGAAATAAAAAAAAAGGAAACCCAACACTGAAAAATAGTCTCTTCTGATTAACTTCATAGACTAGAGTAGATGTGGAAATATTTCTGCCTTCATCAAAACCTCAGCCTTTGATTGCCAGAATATTTCACATTCATCCTGCATTGCACTCAATGCACCTGATTAAAAAAATAAAAAGACAAACTGAGACTGGGTTTTTTTATGATCATGAAAAGCAACAGTGAAGTAATAAATAATGCGCACATCTAATCCAAAGTATGCACTTCTATGTGAATGGCTATGACATTGTCCTCTGTCAGATTAATGTCTGTTTGTCCTCGGTCTCCTTTCTCTACCCCTTTCCTTTTGCACTTAGTGCATGCACACACGTTCACATTGTGCTGTCTCATCTTGGGAACAAATGAAAATGGACATGCAGTTAATGATATTAAAAGAAGCCCAACATTGGCTGTCCCCATTACCCTGTACCCATATCTCCTTCTGTCCTGTCCCTTCTTTTCTCAATGATAAAGTGGGTTGTTCCCCCATTAAACCAGTGCTTTCACTGTAGACAGGCCATAAAGAGGAACCGTCTCATCCATGTTCCATCATTTGTATTAATCTGTGACATATAATATCCAAGCCTTTAAATATGGTTCACGGGCTTCTGTCAGAAAGATGTGATTCAGGTCTTGTCTACATGTAAAAATATATTTTTCCAGTAATAAAAATTAAAATAAATTAAATTAAAAATGTCATGTCTCTCTACATAGAATGTAAAAATAATTCCCAATAGTCATGTCTGGTCTGTAGGTGATGCCACCAGTGCAGAGATCATTTTAAGCATGTGTGTTTGCACCATACTACATACTACCTCTACACCACTGTGTACTACTGCCGTACTGTGTACAACAACAAACATACAATTAGAGGTGAATTTGTAGTTGCTCCACTTTATTTCCAAGTTATTTCTGCTTTCAATGATATATGCTCATGCTTTGTTAGACTAGTGCAAAGACTGGACATGGAGAAACACCTGGCTCTGCCAACACAACTGTGTCCACATTATGATGAGGGTCATGTCAGAAAAGGTGGGTCCAGGTTGGCAATGCTACCCCTGCAGCCTTAATAGCAACCCCATTGTCCTTAAATGTGATTGGCTTTCGTCCCAGTGTAAGGTCGAACCATAGTTTGAGTATGTTTTAACATCATATGTATGTACAAACATGTTGCTTATTAAATACATTATAATTGTAATTTTCCTTAAAATTGAAACAGATTTGTTTGTTTTTATGATTTTTATCAATCATTCAAAAAGTACCAAATCAAATAGTTCTGTGCTTCAGAATCACCAGGTTGCAGCAACCTTTGTCTGGACCCAAACAGGGAATATTCTGCCTGTGTTACTGCTAGTTGTCTTTACGCTAAGCAAATAAAGAAACCGATTCAACCAGGGATTTGTGCAAGAAGGTTCATGCAGGGCACAGTCACATGTCAGCGTCCAGGGACTACTGATCCGTCCTTACATTAAAAGCATCACTGTGGAGGCCGAATTCCTTTAAATTTAAGAATAGGTTTACTCCCAGTTTTGGAGTTTTGTCCACTAAATGTAGCCATGCTAATAGATATGCTGCAATTCAGTCAAAACCGTATTTACTTTATTCAAAGGAGGTGACTCAAGGAATAAACGTTTAAAGTGCCCCAAAACAGGCGGCTTCAATTTCCTTCTGTGCACGTTTCTGCATTCAGTTGAGATTTGTGGGAGTGGCCTGTCCTTAAAGTTTCATTGAGCATTTTATGTCAAAGTATTTTTGGTAACTGTGCAGAAATAAGAGAACCTTGCCATCACAGTTCCGTGTTGAGGTTCACGTCAGATAGGAGCTGACAGGTTTGTCAGCAGGAAGTAAAGTGTAGAAAGAAAACGTTTGGTCATGAGAAGATGACGTGAATAAATAAAGTGTAATAATTCCACTGACCAGTGAATGCACACACACAGAGACACAAAGACAAATAGTAGGGGCAGTGGAAAATGTGCCGTCTTTTAGTTTCAGGGTCTAAACGTCAATTCTGGCCCTTTTTTTTTTGTTTTAAATACAAATGGAACAGAAACAAGTGCATTGGGGTCCGCGCAAAAGATCCCAGCATTGCTGTGTTGAAACTGCGACCAACCAACCTATCATCTTTGCATAAAGTTACATGCTCCGGATGGCGCCTCCTACGGTCGCCCTGGTGCTCTCGTTTGCACTGCGTGATGACGCTAGTTTACTGCTGCTAGTACACATCTGTGTAACCACTCCGGCTGCTGCTGATGTGTCTGTACTTGTATGGTTTTTGTATTTTGTCATTAATGTTAGATGTAGCACGACTTCACCGAGAAACGTTCCTAGTCTGTGAACCCTCACTGACAATGGCAATAAACCACTTCTGATTCTGATTCTCTCTTTTATCAAGTGTATTTGCTGCGAGCATGAGTGACTCATCATATTCAAAGAGCATCCCGAGCACACGTCAGAGCTTCCCTCTCCTCAGCGTCACCCTTTCACCCCAGAAATGGGTTTGTATTCCAGTTCAATGAAATACGCCAACAACCACACAAATGCCTCTGATTTTTTTCCATTTTTGTACGATGGTTTTGCCAGAGCAGGATGGCTCTTTGTGTTTGAGGAAAGAAAAGACCAAACAACTGCCAAAAATGATTGGCGGTTAAGGAACAATGGCACGCCCTGTGCGATTCTCACTACTCCTTGAACCCCAGACATCCTTCTTGCCATAATCCCCCGTTCCCTTTTTTTTTCATGACATCATGGCTGCCTCCTTCAATTGGCTGTGTCAGTTTTGGCTTAAGAACACCGCGACGACCTCACCAACATGGTCATGCTTCTTGCCAGAAAGGAAGAGAAGAAAGGAAGAGAGAATGAGAGAAATGCTTTTAATTGCTGCAAGAATCCGGACAGTTTGGGAAATTTGCTTGAGAAATGTGCGGATAAGACAGAGGCAAGACAAAAAAAAAAAAGTGGCAGTGTGATCCAGCGGCCTTGAATTTGCTGCATTTCCACTCGAGACTTGTGTGGCAGACGCTCTCCGCTGGGCCCGGGCCACACTGGGATAACGGCTGGAGAATTCAGAGCTGCTATTAAAGTGTGTGGCGGGGTGTTTGTCGCAGCCACAGAGATGGTGGCGGTTGTGTAGAGTCAAGGGAAAGCCATGGGTAATTGATGTTGACAAATGTGGAAGGAGTCTAGAACGTCCAGGGTGGAAAGGGAAGCAATTCAAGAAAGGAGAGGAGACAGTAATGCTAATGCTAAGTTAGAAGCATAATTTCGTTATTTTTCTATATGGGCTCGATGAAGGTCTCTCTGTGCTGCCCGGTGTTTTCAATCATTGGCGGTTCTCGGGACGTTTTAAGATTCTATTTCAGCATCTGATTCCTGGAGGAATTATTCAAACAGTAGCCATGAAATCTGTAATTTTGACAGAATGCATGCAGACAGCTGTTTCAACCCCTGTTGCTTTGGGCTATGTGGAGAACTGTGAAAGCGATTACTGCTGCGGCTTTCGTCTCCTCTTCAAACGCCTGCAGTAGCTGTTTTTGCTCAGCGCTCGGTGGCAAATATTTGAACGAAGCAGAAAAAAATTGTGTCACCAAACGCCGCCGCACTCATTCGCAATGACAAGACGTGCTGGTGCCAACTTCATTGGGTCTATTGGAAGGGACAAACGTGGTGAAGAGGAAGAGGAATCACTTCAACTTTATCTTGGCAAATCAAAGTCCAATAAAGCTCAAAGAAACATTTTGTTCTGGCCGGTGCAAACAGTAAAGTGACTTGAGGTGTGCGGGTTATAGTTCCATAAGTCAGCAGGTGATTTTTTTTTACAGCCCTGATATCAAGTTCAATTAAAGGCTGATTGTTGATAGGACATTTATTTCCTAAATCAAGTGCTGTTCACATGACTTGGTATGTCAGAGTGGGGGATTTATCTTGATTTAGACTGTCAGTGTATAAACTGTCCCATTTAATTAGCAGTGTTTATTCTTTAAACATATAAATTCCAATTCAAAGAGTCCAACAAACTGAAACATTTACTTTTCGATGCCTTTTTGCTCACAAAGGTTCAAGTTTAATTCATACATTTGATCATAAAAAAGTCCTTGAACCGAAGTACTTCACAACAGCAAGATTTATACACACACACCGGCCTAAATGCATAAATATGACACAATTGCTTTGTTTTGTAGCAAAGACACTTCAGCAGGTTGAATCACATTGTGTCGTGTTGCTCTGTGTTTCACTTTGCACAGCGAGAAGCCTTTTGTTTTGATGACTCTTTTTCTGTCCTGGTGAAGCAACTGTCTCACATCATTGTGTGCAATCTTTAAGTTTTAAGGCAATTCTCCCAAACAAGAGTTATGGTCAGTTCATAGTACGTTCTTCTCACTATCTTTATTGCTGACTATAACTTTCTCCTTTTCTTCCCGCTTTCCTTCTCATTCCAGTTGTCCTCCTTGGATCAAGGCTGCCTTACATCTAACGCTAGCGTTTTTTTGATCATACAGTTGGTTGAATCCAGTGGGGTTCAGGATGAGGGCATTCTGTGATGACTACAGCCTTTGGTGCAGTTTCTTGGTAGGCCAGGGGAGGCCGGATGGACAGAGATCATTATGGGGTTTTGGGCCCATTCAGGCCTAGGTCAGATAGAGGGTCAGCAGCACGTACTGTTTTCCCACTGAGACCCTTCACGCAATTTGTGAAGAAAATGTTTCTTCAGTGTGATGCAAGTATGTTTCAAAGCAGCCAGTCCTATATCGACGCCGCTGTCCGTTCTTAGCGTCAGACCTTTAGTCACACCAGTGAAGAGGGTTCTTGGGTAGGGCATGTGTGGCGCTGGAGGTGAAGCGCATGCCCGGCATGGCCTGTGGTCCGGTGCCAGTCAGGCCATGATCGGGAGAAGGCCATCCCCGCGAGAAAAGATATCACCATAGCCTGGTTGGCTGACAGCTTCAGGGCCCTTATTGAAAAATCAATGTCCATTTGTGCGTCCGCCAGCTCGGCTGGAGTCACCTAATGAAACCTGATCCCGTTACCTGATTCCTGATTCACTGAGTCAAAGTGACTTTGCAGCTGAAGTCATCCACCCATCAGGGAGGGAGGGGGGGGGGGGGGGGGGGTTCAACACGAAGCATGCAGAATGTTGTTGTTTTTGTTGTTCTTTTTTCAGCGTCTGGTTGCTTCCTGATATGTGGCTCTGCCATGGTGAATGTCAGTGCTTATATTGTAGTTTATGAGGACTTATTCTAAAATTATTATGGAGACATTTTTAAGAATTTATATTGTTTATTATACTGCATTATATTATCGAAGCTATTATCGGTGAATTGGCATAATAATAATGTAAATACTCTTGGAAATTCAATGCTCAAATTTTTCTTAAGTGCAAATTATTGTCATCACCAGCATGTGCATATTTTAGAAAACGCAATGACTGAGGAGACACTCCAATGTGTTAAACAGTTAGTTACACTTCCAGAAGTTTAGAGAAAACAAAACTTGAGTGCACACATGAAAGCGATGAAGCTCAACAAGTCTGAAGGATTGCGTTCGAAAATGCGCTCATTATGGCCACATTATGGCGCAGATACCATGTGCAGTTCATGTGTGTACAGGGACATCGCAGTGACTCAGTGATAGCTGTAAAGTGTCGTAACATAGTCTTCAAACACAGTCCTATGAAGACAGCAGCTGAAAATCCAGCAGGCATCGAGAAGTGGAGTCGGGCGTGGAATGTACCTACATGTTGGAGGTCAACTCTCAAAGGTATTGCTTGATGCTGATTTGTTTTAGGTTTGTGTAATCTCCCTGAAAAGTACAAGTAAATTCTCTTTATCTATTACAGGGATAGGAAAGTTTTTCTTTTTTTTTTTTTAGATAGAAAATGTGATTATATTGTTTATTTTTGTGACATACACAATTAACATTCATTTTATGTAAATGTATCCTCAACAGGACAGTCACAAACAAACTTCTTCCTCAAATTGGTCTCATTCCTCCTTGACCAGCACTGCGTGGTCATCGGAGCTCAGCCATTGGTCACATTGAGCAGGCATCCGAGCCAATGAATGACCAAGAGGCAAACATGATAATGGAAATAAACAATATTGGGGCTGATTGAGGCTTATATACATTTATATTGTTGTTTAACTGAGGAGTGGAGCTTAGTCAAAAATTCTTATTTACTTGATTATAATGTTGATAAGGCGGAGTAAGAAGTCCTGTTATTTCAAATCACTGTGTTGTTTTAGCATTGGAAAATATGAGTAACCCCTATCTAATAGCCTTCCATAAATGACTCATACTGGGATGGATAATAACGGCAAAGTGCAAGCTTCATCCTCAACGCCACAGCACAGTCCACTGGTCATCTCTTTAAGCCATGTGGGCAAACCGCCACCCAGCTGAAAGTGAGGCTCCTCTTCCATTTACTCCACTCACAGTTTACCATTAGCTGGATGGAGGATTACTCTATGGCATTGTGATTCATTTTTAGCCCACGCAAGAACTGTGATCTAATTGCACCTGGGAAACTTTTTCTGTGTGTATAATGTTCGGCCACTCTGATTGATCATTATGTTCAATGTCAGCTGCCTATAGTGTGGCTGTGGCAGCTGAGCACTAAAGCCACCCTTCTTCTGTGGATTATGGCTCTCTGTGAAGTTTCTTTTGTCCACGGATGAACGGCCAACGGTGGGCTGTAATCCCTCAGGCTCTAGCAGCAGCGCCTGATCCAAGCTGGGATGAAACATCGAACCGTTAACCCTGAATCAGAATTACAATCCAAGTAACTTTAGCAGACTGGGTCAGTGAGCTGATCCGAGGGCTGCTGATTACAATGGTACATGATGCAGACACATGATCCATCTCCATCCAATGGGCTGTTGCACCCCCCCCCCCCCTCCCCTTACCAGCTTTAGAGAAGTAGAAAAAAGGGGGATTTTTGATGATGAAGTGTTCAGAAGAGCATTCCTGATGTACCTTCACTAAAGGGTGAGTCATGCAAGGGAGGGTGGGGAGGAGGAGTGAGGTCAGCAAGGAGGAAGAGGAGAGAATGATGAGGAGGAAGTTGCTGGTTGGACGGAAACAAGGGGAAGGAGGAGGGGAGTAAGGCATCGCCGAGGGCAGCGCTCACGATAAGAGACACCGTCGTCCATGAGGGAGAGTGCTCTGCCTTTAAAGCGGCCGATGATCTAAAAGTTGAGCTGGCATTAATTACCACAATGACGCGATCTGGCTGTACACTGTGTCTGTCCCCAGTCTGACCATGAATTCACTCCGACTTCTGCTTCCTGTCAGTGAAGGTGAACTGTGAGAGGAAAACAATTTAGTGTCAGTACATTCTAAAATTTCCAATGTGCACGCATCATAAGAATCTTTCCAACGTGGCTCTAAGCCAGGGAATGCCCCCTTTGGTGCTCCCAGCACCCTCTGCAGCAAGCGATCCAGGTTCTCCTGTCCCCTTTACTCTTTTCCATTGGGCCTAACAGAGGAGGCAATTTGGTTGATTAAAAGAAAACATTAAAGCAGTACCTTATTGAATTTGACGGCACGTACAGATCCAGATCTCACCGGCCACTCTGTTTTATTGGCCGGAATAAAGGGGATCACGTCACTCCCAACACCCCCAGCTCCACACCACCCTTCCCGATGGCCCCGCCTTCCTTCATACCCTCCAGCCTGAGACGAACCGAGGCAGGAGGACGTCCTGGCGGGACAGAGATTTGTATAGAGTCACCCATCCCTCTCATTTCCTCCCTGCCCTTTCTCATAGCACCTCGCTAACCTTGGCCACCACAACAGAGAGAGAGACAGAGACAGACAAGAGGATAGAGTGGGAGACATTGCACAGCAATGAAGAGTACGAGAGAGAGAGAGAGAGACCCTTGGCATAACTAAAGAGGAGTCATTTTATTTGTGTCGATAAACAGACTGATAGGTCATTAATCTCAGGAGCGGATGGGTGAGAGGTCGTGACCTTAGTTACTGTCCTAGATGACTCATCCGTTGTTCCTAATGGTTTCCAAGTTTCATAGTCTATTCGACTCAGATATGTCTTTTTTGGGGGGACAGAGCGATGGATCCCGAAGGAGGGGGGAGGGGGTAACCCTCAGTAAAACACCTGTCCTTCACCACAGTGAAAGACATGTACATTCTCAGCAAGCCAGATCCAGTCCATTTGTCAGAGTAATTCCGATGGTGCTGGTCTGCCGGTGCAACAAAACAACTTCTGAATGGAAGTCCTGTGTTTAGATGACATCATCTGCGGCTGCTTCAATTGCGCTGCAAGAAACGAATAACAGCAGACAAGGGATGACGCAATGCATCAGCGTTATGTTGAGCCACCGACTTTTAATCCATAGTGGCCCTCGGTGCATTGTTGACTCCAAATACTTCATTACATTATCTCCAGTCCTTCTGTAGGACAGTGTGTGCCTGCCATAAAAGAAAGGAATGCCTCGCCTCGTCCGCCGATGGAGTGACAGCAGCGCAGAATGGAAGGCTGGAATTCAAATTGAATCAGAGTCCCCAGTAAACCTTCTGCAAGGAAGCGTTCGTTGAATGCTCAAGAAATAGCCAAACTCCTCCCACATTTTGTCAGGACTGGAAAGGCAGCTTTAAAGCATCTCAATAATGTCACGTTGTTTTCAGTAACAAGTCGTGTAAAGGCTTATCGCGTTACAATGAAGTCACAACGCTGTGTCTGCGGCGGTTTCAGGAGTCGGCTTGTTTTGCTGTCGACAGAGTTTTTGGTCGGGATCAGTTTCATTCAGTAGCAAGTCCGAGACATGCAAAGACGTCTTTGAGCTTTCGCTGAAGTGCACTTGTGAAACCTGAGGCACTTTCCCACTATGTTAGGATTAAGCATCTTGTTGTCTATTTATGCAATGACAACCTGTCACGTTCTCCTGATAGCCAATCACTTGCAAGCTGTCAACATTTAAATGTGCTCTCTCTGCCACCATCCAGCTGTCATTGCCATACGGGAAGATCTGCAACCACCTCCACCCCGTCGCCACCCCAACTTGGGACACTGGGCACCTCCAGCCAAATCCTATGGAGGCCTCCTTCCTGAAGTCATCCCATCATCGAGCTCCACTCCTTACCACCTCCTTCCCTTAGTGGTGTACTTCCTGTCGGTCTAAGTACCAAAGACTATGCTCTGTTTCCCAATAAATAATTTTATCTTATTTCATTCAGTGCCTCTTTGTTTTTTTCCGTTGTCTCTCCTGATTGAACGGTTCGTAACATTGAGTCATTCTTATGGTTTTTTTCAGTAAACAGTGAATATTTAAACTTTATTAGACATGTGATGGCAAAATGAGTCAACCCATTATGTAAATCAGAAAAAAACCTTTCTTTGACCAACAAGCCTGTGATGTGAGTAGAACCGATTATCATTACTGCCCATTTTTCATGCATCCAAAATGAACTCTAGCTTTTTAAGTTACAGTTTCTTCCTCCTCTGTGTAAGATGACTAACATCTGCTCGTGCTGAAACCCAAATGGCTTTCTTTGTCAAGCGGAAGGAGTTAATATTGTATCAATTAGAAGAGGAGGAAATCTTTTTCAGCAAAGATTCCAAAGCCGTCTGGCGGCATAGAGACAGCCTGATAATTATATATCCCCGCTTAACAGATTTATTGGCTCCACGCATGACTTTTATGTAGAGTAAATGCCTGAATTGCATCGTTTCGATTGCGCTGTCACCTTGCTCCTTCCGCGTCATTGCAAGGTGGAGCATGACTTAGGTAAATATAGGAGAAGGGAAACATGAGACAAAGGGAGAGAAGAGTTCCAGAAAATGGAGGAAGATGAGGAGCCGAGAAGCAAATTTGAAGATTCGGACAATGAGAATGCAGTGCCTTGCTGTGCCACTGGGAAACATGAGATGTGAGCAGATATGATTGGGAGCTCGAGTTTCCCGCAAAGAGCCCCCTTCGGTGGACAGCACCGAGGGAGGTGAGAAGGGTGGGGTATTATTATGTTAAGACATCAGATCCAGAGCATCGTCATCTTTATATCAACTGCATAACACTTTTGGTGCCAAGGCACAGAGGTAGGAAAAAAAAGAAATCGTGAACTAGAAAAATGACACAAGGGTAGCGGAGGATGGAAAAAAAATGGATGAAGCAGAGGAAGTATGGAGAGGAAAAAAGGCCTATGTAATTTGAAAGTAACACCAAGAAAACCGAGGCTAAGGGAGGAGAAAGTCGAGGACCGGATCTTTGGAGGTGGAAGAGTGTTTTAAAAACCTCTCCTCAGCCTGCCAGACTCATGATGCCTTGAGGAGGAACAGGCCCAGATGAATAATTCAGTTTCTGGCTGGTTGGTCTCCTCCGGGACTGATGCTCATTCTCCTCAAACGTTAGAGCACCACTTGACGGTAAATGCTCACTGGGACAAACAAGAGGCCCTTAAAAAGAAAGAAGACCTGCGCACTTAACTTACACGACAACCCCCAACCCATCTCGACCAAGATCAATACACGGCCGGAACCAGATGTTGCACAATATAGCACTGGGGCGGGTGGGGGGTGAGTTCTGAAGGGAACCCTCCAGAGAACATTTTGTGCTGGCATTTATAAATGGACTCATGGTAATACCGATAGGCTGCAGGAAAGTGAAGACACTGATGAGAGAAACGTAACTTTGTTTTCTACGCATTCTAGAGAACCTCTGTGATTTACTGACCAGGGCTGTAATGTCTGGCTTTCACACAGACTCTGTTCAGATTATCAGTCTCTCCGCTCAGATGGATGCGACCAGTGCAACACTCTTGTGTTCAGGCTTCAGGTTGCATTTTAAGGTGTGATGCTGCCATCTTCTGGTGCTCCTCAGCTATTGTGTGCCAGTCTTTCATGTAACTGATATTATTTTCTGCACAGAGGCTTGCTGGGGATTTTTTAATTAAAGTGTTTCGGAATTCTCCCATCATGTGCTTGTGAGAGTTAATTATTTATGATGCTGGGATCACTTGTAATTAATTTAAGGGTTGTCATTTAGTAACTGTTCATGAATAGGAAATGTATTTTTAGACCGTGTTTCCTGACAGACACAAAGCTGCTTTCTGTGATTTTTTTTGGATGTAAATTGTGAAGGTCTCTGCCTCCAAATAAAAATCAGTTGAATTTTTTTGTGCATCTTTTCAGTTATTGTTGCTTTTAATTTTGCTTTTAATAATTATAATTGCTTTAGTTAGTTATTTTAACCATCACTTTTCATGTACAGTATAGTCAACACAGTACAGACCGATTGTTATGACTACCCCCCCTGTAAAAATCAGCAGGTAGGATGGAAAATAATCTCATACATGTGATTGTGAATATAAAACTTTTATTATTATTATTATTTTACTGGATGTCTGCATGATTATTTTTAACAAACCTAATAAACAGGCATATTGGGACATACTCCATCACACACAGTAATATGATCTCTGCATTTAATCTACTGTGAGTAGAAGCACAGCCAGTTTCTCAGTTTAAGGGCACCGACAGGAGAAGTGATCCAATAAGTGTTGATGGGCAAACTGCCCCCCCCCCCAAAGGAAATGCCCACAATCACAGAGGCAACACACTCATCAAAGGGCCATGCCCCAGACAGGGGCTGTGGGGCAACGGCGTTGAGCCACCTTGCTAAATGATGACATTTGCAGTCTAACAGTGCATCTGTGCACTCACCTTCTGTAAGTAAAGCTTTGAGTGTGCGACACAATGTATGTATTTTCACAATTCAGCAGTGCTTTAAAGAAGGATTCAAATACATCCACAACTGCCACATTCTTCCTTTTTCCGGGGCATTTCTGTTTACGTAGCTTTTGCAGTGACTCACTTCACCCGCAGCGATCAATGAATCTTACCTTGAGTAGAGCAGGCTGCTGAAAGGTAATGTGTCAAAGCTGAAAACATGCATGTCTGAGTGCATTCGTGCCTGCGTGATAGTGTGTATGTGTGTATTCCCATGTGTGTGTTTACCCTGTTGGCGCCCTCCCTCTCCACATCCTGCTCTCCTCCGGCCAGTATCGTCTCTCAGGCGGCCAATGTTCGCTGGTAACACAACACTGGAGGCAAATGAAACGCTGCGCGCACAAAGAGCTCTGCTGCATTTTGCTTTCGGTTTAGACTTCAGCCCCAACAGAGTCTGTCCAGAGCCTAATCCCCGTCTCCAGCCTGGATCTCACACTGCACAGTGTTCTCCTCTCGAAGTTGAGGGCAAACCGGGGGTATTGGAAGCCTCAAAAAGAATCATGTTAACCTTTGTGCAAAGTAGTTTGGACATTTAATTCAGAATACTGTGTATTTTTAACCTACAAATAATCTCATTGGTCCCGTTTAATTCCAGACATTGGGGCCAACCAGCCAGCGTTGTTGTCTCAGTACATGCTGGATAAATGGCAAACTAGAATAGCGAATGACTCGGGTCGAGATGTATTAAATTATAATAGCAGTGACATTTACCTACATCCTTGATGTCGTTCATCATTGTTTGAAGGCCACTACTAGCTGGGCAAATAGAGACAATCCAAATATATAAGGGCAGCCATTACTCTTCTTACCGTGTCTAAGGATGACAATGATTTTACAGTCAGTCTGCCCTTCACTTTGGCCTCAAAAACATATATCAACAACAAATGGAGGGATGTTGAAATACTTTTAATATATTAACGATAGCCAAAGGGTGTGACATGATAAGCATGATACACATGTACTCGACTAGGTGTTGCACATCTTTAAAAAAAATAAAAATCAGTGCCATGACTTGGTCTAAAATTGCAATTTTATTAGGCCTCCTGACCAGATGAAAATGCTTACAATGCTTTAATATTCTTCCTTATCCTAAAATGTCTATGGGTGTCATTTATAGCTAGTAGACATTCTGGCAGTAAATATGAAACAAAAAAATATAATGGTAGAAAAGGTCAATATCTTGTTTCCTAGGCCAAAGCCTAATCCATCCACCCAGCCCAGTAGTCATTATTTATTATTTACAAGTAAATACATCCTGAGTGGTTATATTTTTATTGATCTTGATAAGCTGATAACAGTGAGTAAAAGCTTCCAAGGAAATGATGGGCTGGAAGTCCGTGTCAGCAGTGCTGCTAGATGTCTAACGCTGTGCACTGACACCAGAGACGGCAGCTTGGCTGTCAACTCTCTGTTTGAGATAACTCGCTCGAGATTCTCCGTTAACACAACCCTGCTGTCTTTGACATGTAAGACAACACAAACAGACATTAAGTTCTTCAAGAAATTATGAATGTCATCTTATACTCAGCATGCCTGGCCGTTGTGCACTGATGTTGAAGTGGGAGATAATCTGTTTTCTTGGCTCAATTAAAGCCTTACATTGTACCCCTCATAGCATTTGCTGCAACAAAGCAGAAAGCGATCATTATTTACTGTAATTGGAGATAGATGCTTAGGCGTAATGGGGGGAAACAAGCATACACATTAGCAATTTGATACAAAATTAAATTAATTGGCCCGAGCAAGCCTGTGTGATTTACAGGCCGTGAGGCGACCAAGAGGTGAACCCAGCTCGTGATTTGTTTGTGCAATATGTGTACATTACTCAGACCTGTTAAGGAGGCATGAATGCGGCGCAGCGAGGACACAATGGTGATGTTTTTGTTCGTGCGGCCGGTGTGCAACCACTTCACTATAGCAAAGGCCCCTCTGCCATGTAAAACAGCTCATTTAAAAAAAATCACTGCAATGGATGATTACAGGCTCAGACGCAGAGATGTAACCTGCGTTGCCTTCGCAGCGGTTGAGTGGGCTTTGCCGCGAGCCTGATCCAGCCGATCACCTCATTTCCTTACCCATCCACCATAGCAGCTCGAGGGGCTGATAGATTACCCGTCCGAGAAAGTGGCCTGACCGTGCCAAACACAACAGACCAAAATGGGTCTGCAGACATTCAGCGTCTGGCTATGGCAGGCCTGATTGATGGTATTAGTGCGGTTGACCGGTGAGTGTGTGACAAAGCGATTCAGAGGAGTGTTTTATCGTCCGCCGAGCAGAACTCAGCTGACCAAAGACGTAACTGGATCTGATGCCGAGTCTGCTGTGGTTGTTTCTCCTAAGAATGGAGTTTTGTTCAATCCCAGTTGGCAGTAAAGGAAAGCGGTGACCCGTGAGGATTTGTGGAATAATATGGCACAAGTGAAAGGAAAAGACAAAATAGCATTGATGTGGAGAATCTAATAATAAACTGAAAAGAATAAAACTCCACAAGCAAAACAATAATAATAAAAAAAACAACGAGAGCAGAAGACTCTTATTGAGATGAACACAAATGTTCTTGAACGCTAAATGTGAAGTGAAACCAATATCATCAAGCTGTGTGGAGTTTAATTGAATACAATGAGACCTTTAGAAATCATGCAGTGACTAAAAATGTTATGTCTGATTGAGGTGCAACCAAGAATGAAGTCATATCCCTGAGGAGGTTGGCTTTCGTTTCTCCCTCTAAAAACTTTTCATCGGGATTTTTTATTTTTTTGTTGCAAGAATGCACTAATAAATGGAAAACAACCTCACCACATATAAATATGTCTAATATGTATGACAGAAGAGAGGCAGTTCTCTCTCATTTGAACTCACAGCCTGAATGCATTCACCACATCTTTACCTCTTCACTATGACATCGTTTGGCATTTTAAAAGTTGTGGTTTCACGAGGGTCATGCACATGCAACTAATTATTTGCAGGGTGCAGTGAGTCAGGTTGTTATTACAATTTAGATTGTTGCATGGATGTAAAAGAAATTAACAAAGATGCTAAATTAAAAGTTCAATTTTTCATTACATTCTATGCTCACAGTTGATTTATTGCCTTCAGCCAACATCCTCAATTTAACTTAACCCTCTGGGATCTGAGGGGCTTTTCTTGGACAGCTTCTTCTTCTTTTTTCTTTCGGCTTGTCCCGTAAGGGGTCGCCACAGCAAAGTAACATTCTCCACTTCACCCTGTCCTTTGCATCGTCCTCCTCAACACCAGCCACTCTCATGTCCTCCCTCACTACGTCCATGTATCTTCTCCTGGGTCGTCCTCTAGTCCTGTTCCCTGGTAGTTCCATCCTCAGTATCCTTCTACCGATATAGTCCCTGTCTCTCCTCTGGACATGTCCAAACCATCAAAGTCTGGTCTCTCTGACCTTATCTCCATAACGTCTAACCTTCACTGTACCTCTTATTGTCTCATTACTAATCCTGTCCAACCTGGTCACTCCCAAGGAGAACCTCAGCTAAACTCCCCCTGCATCTGTCGTACTCTTCCTCGGCATAAAGCCATACTGCTGCTCACAAATACTTACTTCTGTACTTAGTCTAGTCTATCCTCAACTTCTTTTTTCCATAACTTCATCGTATGACTCATTAGCTTTATTCCCCTATAGTTTCCCCTATAAACTCTGTATATGTCTCCCTTCTTCTTGAAAATGGGCACCAGAACACTTCTTCTCCATTCCTCTGGCATCTTCTTCCCCGTTAAAAACTCTACAGCTACCTTTCCTAGACACTTCCACACATCCATAGGTATGTCGTCTGCCTTCCCATTCTTCATCCTCTTCATTGCCTTTCTAACTTCACTCGTGCTAATCTTTGTCACTTCCTTGTCCACATCAGGTGCCTCTATTTCCCTTTGTTCTCTCTCAATTTCCTCATTCATTAATTCCTCAAACTACTTCTTCCATCTCCCTACACACTACTGGCCTCTGTCAGCACCTTGCCATCTCTATCCTTAATCACTCAAACATGCTGAACATCCTTCCCATCTCTGTCTGGCCAGCCTGTACAGATCCTTCTCTCCCTCTTTACTATCTAACCTGGCATGCAGGTCTTCATATGTCTGCTGTTTGGCCTTTGCCACCTCTACCTTTGCCTTGCATCTCATCTCCCTGCACTGCTGTTTACTCTCTTCTGTCCTCTCAAAGTCCCACTTCTTAGCTATCCTCTTTTCCTGTATACACTTCTGCACTTCCTGGTTCCACGACCAGGTCTCCTGATCGCCTTTCCTCCCGGCAGACACACCCAGTCCTCTCCTACCGGTCTCCCTGATCACCTTAGCTGTTGTATTCCAGTCTTCGAGGAGACTCTCTTGCCCACCCAAAGCAGGTCTCACCTCTTCCCTGAAAACCACACAACACTCAAAGCAGGTCTCACTCTTCAGCCTCCACCACTTTGTCCTCTGCTCTGCCTTAGTCGTCTTCATCACGTCGTCACCCCACGAGAGTCATCTTAGACACCACCAGCCTATGTTGGCTGGCTACACTCTCTCCTACCACAACCTTACAGTCACCAGCCTCCTTTAAACTGCTTTCTGTACGTCTGAATTCCATTTTTTTTAATTCACCCAAGTCTTAGGTTGACAAATCCAGTTGGATACCGGTAATATAATAGGCCATTAGAAAAATAGAATTAATCTTTGAGAGTATTTTTTAAGAAAAAATGGTGTTGCTCCATATAACATGCAGTTATTTAATATGCTTGTATATAACATCCAACAAAACATACTCAAAAATCCATAGATGCACTAACTTGGAGATCTGTCTTTGGTCGCTATACTTTCTTGTTCGTTAAATAGTTCACTGTGAGAGATGGGAGAAGTAAGAAGAATAACCAAAGCATCTTATCTGGTCATCAGAAAGAAACATAAAAAAAAAACACTCTAACAAGTGTCTGGGCACACATTAGGCAAGGATTCTGATATGCCCACTAGTTTTAATAACTTAAAAAGTTTATTTTATTTATTTATCTTTTTTTGAAATGGATGATGGCTCTACATTAATATTGCATTTCACAGTACGTTAATCTTTTTCATTTTTTGGAAGATGATATTTTTCTTGAAATGGACCTTTGATTATAGTCTATGAACTTTTAAAGTGCCACAAAAACAACATCAGATATTCCATCAGGCAGATTACAATATTTCTAAACCAGACTGATCGAAATCATAAAAGCTGTCAGAGTCATATGACATTATCTATTAGAAAAACAAAATCAGCTCCTCCCATGGCTTCTATTCTCGGCAAGCTTTCACCACAAATGTGAATATCATGTAAATTAGAATGATCCCTTGCTCCACATGAGGTCTGTGATTTGGGTTCTTCTCTCTCTGCCTGTCTGCATCATCGAGAAAGTTTTCCTCCTCCCAGGAGGAAAAGCCAACTGAACCCACCTCTGGACCCTAAACGCCTGCGCAGAAACAGTTCGAAATGAAATGTTAAGGTCAGCAACTCTTAAATCTAAGGTGACGTGCAGCACCGATGCAAAGTCAGAAATACACACGAACTTGCACACACAGAGTATTAGCATCGACAAGATGTAGGGGTGTAATTACAGCTTCAGGAAATTAGCTGATGCAGCGGCTGAGCATCTCCTGGGCCTTACCTGAAGAGATCAACTTACACAGGAGCCAACCAAATATCAATAAGGGCGATTTAACTGTGCAGCTGAAGGATGAAGGGCTTATGCTGAAACCTCTGGAAATACACTTCAGCTTGGCGTGTAAAATGCTGTCGCTTCAAGAAAATCCCTGATTAAATCCTCCAAACACATTTAGTTGGCTGTATGAGGGGAGGCCTGGTGTTGCCAGTGAAGTGCGGTGCCAACCATGGATGAGGAGGGGGGGGGGGTATAGTATATGTCTGAAAACCTTGATAGGGCATCACATGCTGCAGCTGAGTCTTTTTGGAATCTGCAATGTTAATGGCTTCCCTCCGGGATTTGTGATCCGCTGTGGGTTACAGCGGTGATATTCTCAGACGATGCCACCTATGAATACGACTGAATGGAAGGCACTGATACACTTGCATGTGTAATGTAGCCATTAAATTGCTGGAGTTGAAATAATTGCTTAATATTTGGCATTTGAAGCATCGTAGGAAATCCACTAAGTGTTGAATGAGTTTAATTTCACAGGAATATTTTTGGTTTGGGAGGAAATAAGAAGGAAGCAGTGAGAAAGACTGCACTTGGGCGTTGCACCTTATTACCATTGCCAGCAACACCAGGGAGGCTCGCAAAATGAAATATTGCTTCGACAGCTGTAATATTTTGTGCGTATTTACAGCTTCTGCCAAGAGAACAGGACAACATTGTCTCATATGGGTCATTCATTTTATTACCTTTCCTGGAAATCTCTTCATTTGTGCATTTTACTGCTGCGACAGAAAGTAATGCCTGTTTTTCCGGGAGGCCGACCACAGAGTAAAGCTTTAGTTACACTAAAATGTATGAGTTTATTGCTGCAACAAGTGACTTTTCAATGATACAACCTGCTGAAAGGCCTCATCAGACTCATTTGATGCAGGCATTTTACTTGAAAGACAATTTTTAATCCATCCATAGCACATACTCCTATTTAGAACGCAAGTATATGTTGTGAGTAACAGAGAAGCAACTCATGGTCATACGAGCAAGAACATAAAAGGTACCAAAGGTGACAGTGACACTGCGTTAGAGAATTAGTAGCACTCGTATTGTGGAATTCGGTGTCTGGCTGTGTATATTAATATATGCAAATATGAATAAATTAGAGTGGCTAATGCATGATTTATGAGTGTTTCATAAACGGAAAATGTTTTTCATGAGAATGGTGTGGATTTCTTCTCTTTTTTTTTACTCTTTTCTGCAGAAAAAGAAAGCTACTTTCACATGGATTTACCTGAGGCAGAAACTGAAGAAAGGTACTTGCCCCAGACATGCACGGGTAGGGGGCATTTATGTATTAACAATTATGCACATGATAAACCTTTTTATGCACATTTCAGTCTGAAGATCACCAAGCTAACGTCGGACTTAACCCTTTACATGAACACAAGCTCACTTGAATGGTAATTAATTATGTGAAGTAGGAGAGGCCTAAGGTTTAAAAAGTAGGGCATCTCTTTCATGTGTGATTAGGTTTTCTTAAGTCCAACCTCAGAGAGAAAGAGAAAGAGAAACGGATAAAGGTAAGGGAAAAGCTCATCAGCCTCATGATATCACAGGCACAGGCACTCTGGTCACTCACTCACTGCATGTGAATTTGAAATGCTGAGGAGAATACTGTGAAAAGCATAGCAGGATAGAATGCGTCTTGTGGCTGGAAGATCTACAAGGTGATGGAAGGAGGAGGTGAACATCCAAGGAGGAAATACTGCATCAGCACCGTCGGCCGCATTCAAATCGCTCGGTGCAATCAAACCGATGCGAAGCTTTGGCTCAGATTGCATGAAGCTGGGGTTACTGGCTTACCTCAGCACTGCAACAGAGAGGCACTGTCACTGGATATTACTGTGCGGACCACTGAGCCTATCCTCCCACATCAGTGGACGGACTCTCCTGCCCTGGGGACACACAAATCCTTTGCTTCCCATAATGTGTCTGTGCAGAATTTCACTGTTAGAAACCTTCACATTAAATATGGATAGCCTTAGTAACAAATGGAAGCTCTCAGAGATTGCATCCTGCATCCAAACTTGCGATCCAGTGTTTGTGACACAAAGCTCTCAGCATTCCTGCCAGTTGCTTGCATGGTCTGGTGCCACTTTAGGTCAGTTGGGACCAAACTGATACCACATAATGTGTTTCAGGCCTTTGCTTGCATTGCATTTAAAGATTTTTTTTTGTCCTTCCTGCTTGCCATATGGATACATGATACAGGATACATTATTTGGCTATTTTTTAGAGTGCAAGACAAAAATATTGCCGACTTTCACTTTGAAATGCAGTTTCAAGGTACAGTGTGTTATAGAATAAGACTGACATTAATTCATTAGTTAGACATAGACAGTTAAAAAGAAGCCGTTTAAGTCAACGTTTCCTCTACGTCCTCCTCGAGGGTCAAGTGCGCAGAGGAGTGACTCGGGCTGGATCGAGTTTTCAGGGTGATCGAGCCGTACTGTTTGGCTGACCGCTTGGAATAAGCGATGACCTTTCTCCTGTACATCTCCCCCTTCCACATGGAGACCATCAGCAGCGTTGAGAGCACCACGCCGCCCAGCGTGAGCAGGCACAGCCCTGCTATCACGCACCGGTCCAGGTGGGCACCAATCCGCGCGCTCTCCGTCTCCAACCTCTCCATCTCCCTCGCCGATACGCTGTCACGGTCCACCTGCACACCCCGAGGCACGGCGTATGAGATGATCACCAAGGAGATTCCAGTCACTAAGAACGTGACCGCACTAATAAACCCGTAGTCTATCGAGGTCCCAGAGCCCTCCCCAAAGGAGAGGTCCTCCTCCGACATAAAAGAAAGCTCCGGCAAAGACTCGGTGCAGGGCTCGCCGTTGCGCACGGGTCTGTGGATGCTTTTACAAGTCGTCTCCGGGCTGGCCAACCTTAGGTTAACATTCTCATCAATATATGTAAAGGAAGTCTCTAATTCCTCATCGCAGCAAACCCTGACTTTCTCCTCACCGAGATGAACGAGCGTAACATCCGCACCGCCCTTGCGCCGTGGCGTTGTCCTTGGTGCTGAATGACACCGTTCATGGAAGCGCCGTGCCGGGTTACAGAAATGCTCCTCCGGGAGCACTCCTCCTCCTGTTGATCCTCCAGACTTGCGGATATGCAGTGTGTTGGGAACCCGGCCAAGGACATCACGAGGATCGGACTGTTGGCCTCCCTCATCTGCGGGATGCAGCGCTGGAGAAGCCATTTGTGTTTCCTCACCCGTCGGTTGACTCTGAGCCTCCGTCCCACGATGCTGTCTCTCCAGGGCATCCCTAATAAGAGGAGACTCCAAGTTAAATGGTGCAATAATGACACAATCCTCCTTGTAATGACGAAACCTTATAGGCACAATGCACAAATACCGGAGCGCTTAATTTGCAACAATGCACAAAATATGTTTAAGTAGTACCAACACAGGCACCACTTAGAAGTTAAACAGGTTCAAGAACAATCCGTGGGCCTTTCATGAAAGGAGCTTACGCTGAGTGATTATTCAAAAGCCTCTCTATCCCATTCGGAAAACAATCCGCATATATAAACGAAAATGACTCTTCAGCTATTCACATTTTGCTTTCAAACGGACACAGCCCACATAAATGCTACTACCTTGTTGTAGCCCACAATGCAAAGAGATCTAGTGGAGAACACAGCCGACGTGTGAACTGTGGATCCGAATCTCCCGCACACTTGATTTGGATCCAGTAGGAGACGCGGGATGCCTCTCTGCATAATAAGGGTGGACCAGTCACACGCAACCCGTTTTCATCTCTTTCTCAGCCTTGGAAAAAAGAAGAAGAAATCCTGCTCAGTCTGCAAAAATACTAATAAACACTCACCGCGCTATTTCAGCATCCGCTCCGCGCTCTGCACTTCACATGGCGGACGAGGACGCACACACTGGCGTAGATCATAATAAAAGCATCCTTATCGGTGAATGTGCTTTGAATATATTGTCTGCCTGTTCGGTGCCGCGGCAGCAGGCTGCACGGGGGGGGGGGTTAGTCCCGCCCACACGCAGAGCCTCAGCTGCCCACGCTGAAAGGCGCGCCGCTATCCGTCAGCTGACTGGGGATCTGAACCAGTCAGTCAACACACACACACTGAATGAGGATTTTCGGAGGTCCAAGTGAAACAATTTACAGGCACTCAGAGCTGAAACCGTCGCTCATTAAACCCCACATCTGTACGCGCAGCTGCCCTGGAGCAGACGCGCGGCTGCCAATTTACGCCAACGTCCTCTCCGACCACCAAACATTCACACACTACTAGTGTGTGTGTGTGTATGAATGACTGGGATGGAGCGGGACTCGAACCCACCACCTTGAGGTTTTTTGCGCGACCCACTCTCCAAGCCACAGCCGCCCGTTCGTACCATTTGCATTCCTGTGGGGGTGCATTCCTGTATGTAATATTTTGGGAGGATTTGATGACAGAAATATATATACTTTTATAACTAAATTGGATTGAACAGATTGGTAAATTATATTTTTAAAAAAAAAGTTCCTGCAGGAGATAGAAATTCATAAAGTCAATTTAATGGATCTACAACTAAAGGGTAGAAAATTACCTTTTACATTGCCATAATGGTTCTAAAAAAATAAATAGTGCATGTTGTTCATCATATCAGAAGAGAGTATCTAATGGTGGTACACAATCAACATTGTTAAAGTGCACGTATCATGCACCATCTGTTCCACTGTGCTCTCTCAGAAGATTACTGGTGGTCACTATGTCAAAGCCATCCTAATCCATGTTTAATCTGGAGATTTTATAGGTCATCTCATCTCTGACCCGATGGGAAATGCTTGGCGGCAGCATCTCTGAAGATAAGTGAGGAATAATTAAGATGACCTTGAATGAGACACTTCTCAAACCAGACGTCACACGCTGCAGGCCACCATCAATAACTTAATCCCACATTCAAAAGATTATTCATTTGCTGACTGTTCCTCCTTATTTAGCACAACCAGGCAGCAGCTTTATTTATAGTCGCCACTTCTTTCCTGGAGTCCTGGTGGCGGGTTGAACAGCTTTGGCTGATTTCCCAACGAGAAATCCATTTAACAAATGAGTTAAGAGAATGGCAGAGTAACAGGGAGAGCAGCGGAAGAGGCAGGAGCAGACAAAGATGTACTCCAACATTTTATTCCATATAGTTTAACTGACAGAGGGAGAATCATAATTCTTGATGCAGTGTTCGGTCAGATTATGGACAATGTCAGTCTTCTCATGCAGAGAGGGGAATCTGCATGGCATTGGACTAATAACAGCCAGCTATCAGATGCTATCTGTCTGCAACAGTGCACCTGCTGGCAAGGACACCATGCATAGAAGAGGAGGGGCGCCGGGGAGTCGTTGATCTGGGAGGCTATAAATCCCACAATTGTCTCTTAGCACTCCGATGATCCAACACTGAGAATGAAAAATACGAGTCACAGATTTGGCCTTGCTTTTATCCGAGCCAGTGGCAGATTTCAGAAGGTGGTGGAGGGGAAGGAGAGGTCCCTGCTGCAGGCAGGAAGGAGGAGTAGGGCAGTGCATGTGTAGGGGCGAGTGAATCAATGACTGAGGGGGTGATGGGGGAGATCTTTGAAACTCAAGCTGCTGCGGGAGCTGGTTCGTGCCACGCAGCAGCAGACTAGTAAAACATGTTATTGTGATTAACTGTATGGGTGTTTAAAAAAAAAAAGGTCCTGTGAAATGTAAAAGTTTGAATTTAATTAATTTGAAATGTATTCTGTTATTAAATATTTACACTGAATTAAATCCAGTTTTAATATATTAATGTTGCATGTCCTATTGGAACCATCATAATTGCTCATTTGAATTAGCATCATCTGTCCTTAAAAAATGCCTATGCTAATGGTTATAGCATAGTCACTGGATCTGCATGCTTGCTTTTTCTTCCTTGTTTGGCAAAAAGCAAGTAAAGCATATTTTCCCAGGAACAGTTCATTCGATTTTAGCGATGATCCAGAAGAGATTCTGGATTCTTGATCAGTTTGAAATTCTCGTTAACATTGCAGTCAATGGAGCTACAAAATGTGTTCCTCAGTATCTTGAATTGGGTTGAATAAGGTGGAAGTGAGGACCAACAACCCTGAAAAAAAAATCCCAAAAAGATCAAGTCGGCAGAAAACGTGGGATAGTCTTCCTCATCGAAACGTAAACTGAGCTTGTGTAAAAATCCGATCGGACTGCTCTAGCTGCTGAAATAGATGCACGTGTTGTAAATCAAAGTACCCATGCAGTACTCTGTGTTCACCAGCGGCAGCCTGAGGTCTCCCACGGGGTAGTGGGCCACAGTAGCAGGTGAACACAATCCCCAGGGATGGTTTGGAAACGGCGGCACGCAACTGTTAAGTAACTCTTAAAAGTGACATGAATAAGAGAAGAGAGCGGTCGACTCGGGGTCAGCAGGAAGCCGTCTTGAGAGTGTGTGTGTGTGTGTGTGTGTGTGTGTGTGTTTGTGTGTGTGATGGTAGCTTCAGACTCTTCTGAAACATTTACCACTTTGATGTTTCAGCTTATTTACAGTAATTTTCCTGAACGAAGTGATGTGGCTGGTCTCGAGTCATATGCTGTCAGGAAATGGAAGAACAACCACAGATGTGTGTGTGTGTGCAAAATAATGTGTTCATGCAAACATAAAAAGTGGCAAAGAAAAAAACAATAAATAATCACACCAACTCAGATCACTAAGTCCACCTTTCCATCTCCTCTTCTCCTCTTCATGATCTCTCAATCATAATTAATGAGATGCTATTTGCTGATCCTCTGAGCTGCCTCCTGCCGCATCGTCTCTATCAGGGACGCGGATTATCTATTGCAGTTATTCCTATTTATAACAAACATTTAATTTTTCACAGCTATTCCCTTTTTTTTTTTAACAGTCTATTTTAAATTCAGTGCAGATGTTCACTATGGACAAGGCAGACATTTTAGATGGGACAAGTTTCATTCATTATTAGTAAATGAGAAAATCTTGGGTTGAAGCCAAAGTCGTAAATGCTCAGTTGATGCAACAAGCCAAGCTCTGAGAAGTCTGCTGGCACTGCCATCAATGGGTCAAACTTGATTCTAGATTTCTCTTGGGATGTTAACCTTGAATTGAATTGTCTGAACATTTTACCCTTGCCCTTTGTCAAGCTATTAAAGAGGATTTCAAACCACGAAGTCTATCAAACAAGCCATCGTTCTTCACAGACTGTGAACATCTTCCCTCTGCAGAAGACAGAAAGACAACATTCAATCAGCGTAAATGGAACAATTTTACAACACAACGGTCAAAATAATAACTAGAAAAGCACTCGGAGAGCGCAGATCTCCGCCAAGCATCTCAGTCTCCCTGTATTGCGATTTACAGCAAAAATGATGGCCCTACATTTATGTAATCTATATTTTTAGATTCCTTAACCATGAAAACAAGCCTTTAGTAATTGTTATTACAAAAAGCAGACTTTCAGTAATGGCGGGTTCTTCTGGATCTAGATCCAGAGCTCTTGAAGATACAACAAATCTGATTGTCCACGACTGATTCCACAGTGTCTTGTTGAAGGCAGCAGAAACAGTTCATCCTATGCGGAGGTAATGAGAGAGATATTATTGAAAATGTCCAAAAACTAAATCGCTTTGTTGTGAAAATGTATCCTGATTTTACCTATTTCTGTTTCCTCAGGTATTAAAGGCAGCACTAGGGAATACAGGACGACACATATAGAATAGGAGAACCTGAAAACACTGAGGAAACAGAGAGGATGTTCTGCCAGAGAACTGTGCAGAGAGGCGGGTCCAAAGAGGCAGGAGCTGATTGGGTGAGATGTGGAACAGGTGTGTCTCGTTCAGTTCAACGATGCCTCTGCAGCTGTGCAGGAGCAGAAATCAACCTGCAGCAAGAGTCGCCATAGCAACCCTCACAAATGGAGTTTAATGTTAAAATATAAGATTTATTCCTGACCTCATTCTGCATCAGATCCAGGTTAGATTTTTCATGATAATTCATATCGGACCCCTTTATGACTGTGATATTTGGTGAGTGAATTGAATCTTACAAGAGATGATTTTTTTCTTGTTTTGTTGTTGCACTGTACTTGTACTGTGATGGCAATTACAATAAAAGCATTCCATTCCATTCCATTAAAGAAGAAAAACTCGCCAGCAACAAAGTCTACCCAATTACCTGAATGGATCCATCACATAAATATAAATGTGTTTTCTGGAAAAAGGAAGTTTGTTTTATCACAAACCCAAAATGTGAAAGGGCTTAGCAGAGAATTACAAAGTTACTAAACCCGAGAAACAACTCATTTTACAGTCCAATGCATTTCTTCAGGTCCATCCCAGTCTCCTCACAGAGAAGGTCCGTTCTTAATTCAAGCACAAACATTAAAACAACGATTAGGAGTGATTACCACTCAAAGTTTCAAATATATATAATATACTCTACCTCATCATAAAGATAAATCAAACCTTTATGAAACGGGGCACAGTACAACTGTATATGTAAAGGAACTCATATCTGCTCCTGTTTTTAAGGCGTCAGTAGCACCTTTTAACCACGAGATGGCGGTAGAGATGCACCGTCACTATTGGTGTCAGAAGCAGGGGAAGAGAGTGGATGAGAGTGAATGACAGACAGCCATTAAAACAAGCTCATACATGCATGACTATGATCTGATTGGCTATGAGCAGAAACAAAAAGTGAACACAAAGTTTAGTTTAGTTGTCTTTATTTGGAGCTGCGTTTCTGCCCAGAATATAATGTAATAATAATATTTACCAGTTTTTCACTCCTGAAGAAAAAAAGAACATCTATGTCATAAACTAGAAAAGCACTCTGAGCACAGAGCAGCTCATTCTCCTCGCAATAATTTACACCGTTCACATGATGATCTGGCTCATCACCAAACTGTTCTTGGTATCTTTATAACACCAACCATGAAAAGTAAAATGAATCAGAGTTGCTCTGAGTTTTTAACAGATTGTTAAATCCATAAATGGAATAAATATTTTTATAAAAACCATTCTGGATCCGATCTGGATGAAATTCGGTGGTGAGATAGAGGTATCCATCCTACATGACTGTGTCAGATTCCATAAACATCGGTCAATAATCCACTGAGATATTGAGGAACAAATTCTGAAGCTCCATTGACTGCAATGTTACCGAATATTTCAAAGTGATCCATAATCCAGGATCTCTTCTGGATCATCACTGAAATTCAATCAACTGTTCGTGGTAACATTCCAAACATTTCATGAAAAGTCCATGAAGATCTATGCAGAACATTTTGAGTTATCTTGCTAACGGATGGACAAACAATTACTCGACGGAGGTCATTAGCATATTCCCTGTGACAAGTCACTAACTAGTCAGGTCAATGTTAATCCACTTTTAAGAGCTTGTGAGTGACATTTTGCTGTGTATTTATATTGTTATTAGGCAATCAATTATACTTGATTAGAGCATCGATCTTCCTCACTGATCTTGATGCCTGAATGGGCGGTAACTATTCAACCCAAAAAGTTGAATACTTATCCCATTATTGGGAGTATTGAGATCTATGAGAGCAGCACTCAGTCCACCTGGTTTATATTTCAGATACGTAACCAGCAGACTCATGACCAGCCATGAAATGATATTACGTCAGTAATGAATTAAAGCAAGCAAAGTAATTCACATTAATATAATCACAACTCTACCTGGTAGCCTTGCTGTTCTCGCATGACATCTCCAGACAGCAATTAGAAAATTCCTCACACGCCTGTGAATTTCACCTCCTCACCCCGTCTCAGATGCCAGGAGTGATGATCTGTTATGGTGTCCCACCTGAACCGAACACTAAAATCTAGCGCTCCTCTGAAGGCATCAGAGGCACACAGGGAATCGATGTATCGGCGACTGTGAATAAACACACTGACGTTAAATCTTTGGGCACATGTGAGGTTAAACAAACCGAGCGAGAAACTCAAAACTGTGACGATCCATCGCTGCCTTTCCAAAGAAAAGAAAACGACACTGTTTACCGTTTGTCAATAAAGATGCTCATGGTTCAGAAAGCAGCCTGAAGAACCAACAGCACTTCCTTGTAGGCAGTTATCCTGCTGCAAGCTGAGCTTTTATTGCCGAGCCTCCTGGGAAGGTTGTACAATAAAGCAAACAGCCGCGGAGGCTACCGCGCTCGGAGCAGAGCAATTTCCATCCAATGACTTTGATTTTTCACTCAAGCCCATGAATGCAGCTTCACCGGGAATAACGATCACACTGATCTGGAGTCGTGTTGAACAACCGCCTGAAACTTCAGCCGGATTGTTTATGCTCTTGGCTGCGGGACCTTACTGACCTAGGGGGGGGGGGGGGGGGGGCAGAAAGTAAACTAGAAAAGCACTCAGACCTCCTCCGAGGACGTCAGTCTCTCTATATTGTGATTTACACCAAACATAATGGCCCTATAATTTTTAGATCCATATTTTCAGATTCCTTAACTATGACTCAGCTATAAGACGACGCGAGTCAGAAATCTCTATCCCTAATATTACATGCACAGTCGGCTGAAACACAAGTGTATGCCTTTTAAAAATAAAATCCTGATAATAGCCGCAATACAGATCCAATCCGGATGCAATTTGGTGGTGAGATAGAGGACCCCACCCGACATGACTGTGCCAAATTTCATAAACACCGGTTAATAATCAACCGAGATATTAAGGATCAAATTTACTGCAGAATCCAGGATGCCGTCTGGATCATCACCAAAATATAATCAACATTTCCTGGAAACTTCATCTGTAAATATTTGAGTTATGTTGCTAACAGACAGACAAATAGACGGACAGATAATCGCCAGGAAAAACGGCGGCGGTAATGACTAAACTACAGATCAATCGTGAGCGTACGTGTCTCCGTTTTGGTGAATCTGCTGCCCTAAGCGATGTAGCAGGTGTTCACCCTGAGAGAAGACGATTGCTCCAATGCCACCCGTGGGTGTTGTGATACCTCCCAGGGGCTGACCCCTCTGTCTCCAGATAGTGATGCTGCAATGTGACGCTGTGCACCTTAATATCCTTTCCATGTCCATGAAGGATATTATATATACTGTATACCGGTATATAACCCAATATCCAAGGTTCATTTAGCACGCGATTCAGATGATAGTCAGACAATTTCAATAATCACAGTGTCGAAAACCTCTGGCAAAAGCAGTGAAGATCGGCTGCCGCCGTATCACCTGTGACTCCAAGTCATGCTGTGAGCATTTTGGAGCTGCCGCATGAAATGACACATCATCACAATATTGCACTAAAAAGAAATGTTTTCTTTATGATGCCTGTCATCTCCTCCCATCACTTTAGAATTCTGGATCCCGGTGTACCTGTAGGACCCTAACAGAGGTCTCGGCTGACCTTATTGTGCTTCACGGCGTATATTCTATCTCCTCCTATGG
Organism: Brachionichthys hirsutus; assembly: GCF_040956055.1. NCBI lineage: Eukaryota > Metazoa > Chordata > Actinopteri > Lophiiformes > Brachionichthyidae > Brachionichthys > Brachionichthys hirsutus. The sequence goes on from NW_027180443.1 coordinate 99,545, forward strand.
CCTTAATTTCCTGTGCTATGTGGTGACTGATAGACACGATCCCTGACACACAATGTCTCTCGTCTTTCGCCTCAATGGAACGATACCTTTCATCTAGGTGTGTGCAATGTGCTAAATGTACTCTGAGTATGGTTGAATGAATTCAGACTTTATGTAATGGGAAAAGTGCCATACAAATACTCCATTACAAGGATAAGTACTATGGTCATACTCTCAAGCCAATTGATAAAAATAACTCAATATTATTCTTTACCCTAAAAATGCTTTTTCTTTCTATTTGTATATCAATCCCAAATGTGTATAAATCATACATCTTCTCCCTTTCTGTCAATGTGATGCTGCTGATGTTATTACAGTACTTTGTGGTTTAAATGTGATTCAACTTTCCACATATAACAAATATATGAGTCTGACTGTGTATAAAATGATGGTGACAGCTCCATTATCGCCAGATGATAGAATGGCACAGCCGTGGACAATAAAAAGTCTTGGGTTTTACATTTTTTACTCAGTTTGAATCTTATGTAGGTTTTTAAAATCAGTTTGAAAGGGTTCCAGGGACTTTATTTTCACTTTATTTCCATCCACATGTAACATTATTGCAGAATGCATCACTAATGGGTTTAACGCACAGCAATAGTGATAGTAATGATGACTATATCTTTAATGAAACATCTAACAGTAAAATTCTTGGAACTAAATCTAATTAGACCGCAGTGAGAGAATGATATGAATCTTCAAACAGAAGGATGCTATCAGGAAAACAAAGCTTTCCAAAGGCACAACTATTATGTCTACATTTATGTAAGAGTACAATTACAGAATAAAGTGTCTGTACCGCCCAACTCTCCCTCCCTCCCTCCTCCTGCGCACAGCTCACCTCTGTTGGCGTTACCATCTGTCTTGAAGGTGAAACTCAGAATAGAACCACATCTTATATTATAGTAATACTATTTATCATTTATTGCATTTTTGTGTGTGTGTATCTAACAATTAAAAATGTAGTTTTCATTGTCATTAGCATTGATTTGAGGGTTTATAGACGACTGGGACTGATTCATTTTTTTCCAGTTATTTTATATGGGAATTTCTTTTATTTGACATATACGAATTATACTCAAATACTCGTATACTCAAGGTATTGCTGTATTTTTCTGACAATCAAATATAGGTAATGCTTCCCCCAACTCTGCAATGTTCAAACTACATATACTACATGTTATAAATGAGCTCTGATTGTTGGCAAACTTATATTTAATGCATGCAACTAAACAATTGACTCTCCCTGCATGCGCAAAACATTAAATGTTTAGAAGCGCATAAATGTCCAGTTAATAAGAGTTAACTTTGTACGAGCAGGATGACAGCTCAAACATCCTCTTCTGCACCACATGGCTTTGATGCATATATGAGCCTGTGAGCTCACCAGATCAGTGCGTGAGGCTCCCAGGAGCGGCGCGGCTCTGCAGGACGCTCTCAGTCATGACAGTGTGCGGGCTGTGCGACGGGCGCAGCGAGAGGAGCTGCATGCAACACCTCCTCTCGCTCCTTGGACGTTTCATTCCATTTGTTTGGCAAACCGGGACCTATTCGAGCTTTGTTTAATAGCCTTGCAGTATCAGAAAATGAATTTATCCGATAAGAAGACGCATCTTGGATGGATTGGACCTGCACGCGGGTGAGATGAAGTTTTCGGAAATCTTTTTTTCTTTGGATTATTGTTGACTTTTTTTGGTGAATTCGTTTGATTGGCAAAAGGCGCACAGAGCCAAAGCCTCCTCCTGCCATGGAGAACCTCACCATGGATAACACGGCGATGGGAAACGACACGTCGACGCAGGGCAATGGAACTCTGGGTGTTTGGACCGACTACACAGTCGAATACAAAGTGGCCAGCGTGTTTCTGGTGTGCCTCATATGCGGGGTGGGGGTCGTGGGGAACGCGATGGTCATACTGGTGGTGCTGACCACCAAACACATGCGCACTCCCACTAACTGTTACCTGGTGAGTCTGGCCGCCGCCGACCTGATGGTCCTGACGGCCGCCGGGCTGCCAAACATCACCGACGCGCTGTGCGGCCAGTGGGTGTTCGGCTACGCGGGCTGCTTGGGCATCACTTACTTCCAGTACCTGGGGATCAACGCGTCCTCCTGCTCCATCACCGCGTTCACCGTGGAGCGCTACATCGCCATCTGCCACCCCATCAAAGCGCAATTCCTGTGCACTTTGTCCAGGGCGAAGAGAATCATCACGCTGGTGTGGGCGCTCACCTGTGCGTACTGCGTAATGTGGCTCTTTCTGTCAGACACCGAGACGTTGGCCTACGACAACGCGGCGCGTCTCAGCTGCGCCTACAAGGTGTCCAGAAGCCACTACCTGCCCATCTACTTCACAGATTTCGCCGTGTTTTACGCGCTGCCCCTCCTGCTGGCCACGGTCCTGTACGGGCTGATCGCGCGGATACTTTTCCTCAACCCTCTGCCCTCGGATCCGAAGGACAGCAGCAAGAAGTGGAGGAAGGAGACGAGTCAGGGAGGCAGGAGGACGATCAGCGCCAGCTCCTCCAGCAGCAGCACGGCTGCCTCCCGCAGACAGGTGAGGTGAGGTGGGGGCCAATGTTGGTGCGCTTTACCTGAGACGTTTTGTCTCGCTTGTAGTGGAGCTGATTAAAAACGGAATCATTTTCCTCGTGTCGTGGTGCAAGTCGTTCAGTTAATAGTTCAAGTTTTATATCTCAAGAAAACATATTTGTTTTGTTCACTGCAGTTATTTAAAATGCTTTTTTAAAAAATGCATGAAGAGAAAATGCTTAGATTAAAAAGACTTTTAAAACAGGAGGCTTCTACATTTATTTTAAATTTGGGGGGTTCATTAGATTCAGCGTGAGCATACATAACTGAATTACTGTGTTCAGAACTGTTCTAGAATTGTAAAACAAGTCATCAGTTCATGAGATTCTTTGAGAAATGAAGTGTAAAACAACATTCAGGGTGTTTTCTGAGATATTAGAAATCTCCAGGAGTCTTGTTACACGTGAGCACCGGGCTCTTTTGTTGCAGCTGACCCTGAGTGTTACCTATAAAGTGCTGCCCACACACATTCTCACATTGCATCTAAAACAGTGCAAACACAGCAAAGTTTTCCACTTCTATCACTGAAATTGAGCTGACCCCATCCCTTTAAAACCAACAAACACTCTTGCAGCTCATTTTAAAATGAGTTGGGGGAGGGGGGGGGGGGTTATCTTTAGGGTATATTTCTACCAAGGCACAACAGTTCCCTTTAATTCAAACAAATCCAAAATCAAAGTAATTCAAGTTACTGGATTTGAGTCAAACAAATATTATATTGTGGATCTATTTTTATTTGAGTCTTCCCCAAACTGCATATGCTCACAGATAATCCCCCCATGGAATACATTTGATTCACGCATCACCAAACAAACCATCCTCCCATTAAGTTTTACGGAAACACATTCAGAAACCAACCATCCAGCAAACAAATTGATTTTTTTTTGTCAAGATCCAATTTGATTCATATCGAAAGTTGTTTTAATTCAGAAGAGCCTGAGGCCCAGCCATCCTTTGAATGACCCTGCTCAGGTTGACGTTGTCATTCTCTTATCAAACGCTTCCAACACCCTGCAACGTGGAAAACAGAATCCTCTCAAGGCACAGCCACACAGCTCGGAAGCAGATCAGATCAGTGGGAGAAGTCTTCCTATATGACTGGGTGCTGTACCCTGAGGGAGCGCCGTGCCCTATTGGATAGTCTAATCAGCCCCAGCTCAAAGAGGCTGTTTCTCCATCAGTATGACTTGTCGTTGTCTCTTGGTGAACACACACCCACAATCATTCAATCAAGTGTGTACCTGGTGGTTAGCATTGGTGCACACAAAGAACAATGGTGAATCACCTAAAGGTCACAAATGAACAACTAGAAAACGACAATCAGAAATTGCAGACCCTCGCCTCCAAAAGACTATTCGATCTTGTGAGACAGTAAACAGGGCTTCCGGATCAGAGGGGCCAAACCTACTCTAGCATGCTTCTCTACAAGACACATTGTGGACTCTTTTTCCCATCATGCCATTCGTGTCCCTCCCTCTTAAAGTGGCAGTTTACAGCAGAGGCACAATTCCAGATGTAAAAATAAGTCTAGAATCTGGATCCAGATCCGGATCAACGCCATTCTCGGGGAGGACCGAGCCACGGACAGAACCTTGCTTGTGTAAAAATCTCAAGTCGATTGGGTTACTAGTTTTTGAGTTATGCGCTCGGACAGACAAACAAGCAAACAGACAGACAGACAAACAAACGCACCCAATTGCAATACCCTCGCCTCCTCTTCGGCGAGGGTAATGATCTCGGATTTGGCATGTTGCCCACTGATGACGCCGGCAGCGAAAGTCTGTAACTGAACAGGATATGATTTTTCACTGAGAAACACTGACCGTACTCCGAATTTACATGTCTGTGTTACGAATACCAGTCATAATAATTCGACACAATAATGCTAATCACTGGGACGGTTTCAGACATATGTCAAATAGCTTCAGTGAAGACGTAAAATCAGAGTTTAGCACGCCTCTTTGATTTGGTAGTCTGCTATTGAGCTCAGCTGCACCATTAATAGTTGAGCCTGAGCGTTACCATGTTTCATCTACGAAATGTCATCATGGCAAAACACAGAATGTCACCTGGATACGGAACGACATGACTCCCCTACCCAGTGGACAGAATTAATGACGAGCACGTCTGCTCACAAATCACAGATCACAAGTTCTAATCTTTAAGCCTTCATCTGGTGATCTTTACTGATTTAATGAGTTCGGATTAACTGAACAGGTCATGTCATTCTTGTTTTTTTCCACCAGTGCAGGTGTTGCCTTCATTTGCAGCACAGCCAAACAAGAAACTGATCTTCTGCTGAAAACAAATTACACAATTAGGATGTGTGGAGGCATTTTTTGTCAACAGCTCTCTAACCTCAGGGAGAGAATGCAGTTGTGTGGAAAGCCCAGTTTCCAGTTTCACCATTTTTATGGCTTTAACATGAAGCAAGGAAATGCTCAGTGAGTTTTTCCAGTCTACAGAAAGGATATTTAGTGCAACTCTGATTCACTTTAACTTTACATGCTTGGTATATAAAGATACCAAGAACAATTTAGAACCTTTTGATGATGATCCAGATCACCATGTGGATGGTGTAGATCCAATTAGGAGGGGAATGAGCTGCTTGGCGGAGGTCTGCGCTCTCCGAGTGAAGTTTAATGCTTTAATATTGTTTTAATTGTTTTAATATTATAGCATGTTTTTTGATGCATGATGAATTTCATCAGGTGACAAAGATGCTGGCTGTGGTGGTGATCCTCTTCGCCCTCCTTTGGATGCCCTACCGGACCTTAGTGGTGGTCAACTCCTTCCTGGACGAGGCCTACCTGGACGCCTGGTTCCTGCTCTTCTGCCGTCTCTGCGTCTACCTCAACAGCGCCATCAACCCGGTCATCTACAATGCCATGTCCCAGAAGTTCCGCACTGCTTTCAAGAAGCTGTGTCAGTGCAGCCCACAGCGTAAAGAGAAACCGGCTTCTTACAGCGTGGCGCTAACCTACAGTGTCATCAAAGACACATCCAATGGCGAAAGCCCCGATCACTTCACCACAGTAATGGACGACGAGCTAAACTTGCCGACCAATCAGTATTTACCATCCAGCATCTTGCCAGGTGCCAAGCAAATGGCATCCAAAGAGCCTTCTCTGTCTGGGGGGGGGGGGGGGGGGGGCAAAATAAAGGCAAACTTTCCAACTTAAAAGAAATCTGACAGCTGCAGTATGAATTCAGTCAAGTGTGGAATAGTTCAGAGTTTCCGTGTTCATTTAAAGCAGACCCACATGCTTCCAGTTTATTTTTTGCTCTGTTTCTTCTTTGATTTCACAGAATTCTCTGCCTATAGCCAAACGGGATGCTGTGATGAGATGACACGAAGGCATTTCATTAAAATTGTTGAAGGGAGATTTAATAAATCATAGCAAACATATTTGCATGATTTATCAGATTTATTTGAGGCTGATATTCGTACCCTGTGCTCTAATTTATCTGAAAAGACGCAAGCGTTAGTCATTAATGTAGGACATGATGCACCTCATCCTTCTGAGGTATTGCAGAGACACCTTTGAATACACTTGAACAATTATAGAAAAGAGGGTGTAGGAGAGCAGTAAATGTCATCGTATTTATCCTACAGTTAAGCAAATTGTTTGGCTGAAGCAAATTGACTTCCATCCACATCCTCCCTTCTCCCTCTAAACAGAACCGGACCGTCTTAAACCAAATAAGTCACATGGAAGTGGAAACTATACAGTAAGGGAGCACAGGCTAAACAAGGGATGTTTGCTCAACGGTTTGAAAGGGGAAGGCAGACACAAAAATTCATTTATATCATACAATACGGAAGAATAACTGACAGCGTCGCTTGGTCTGGGTGCTGGAGAAAGACCCTTTCCGGAATTCAAAGGTTTCATTAGCCAGCTCGCAAGGCATCATGCAGTCAGCAGAGCTAAAGTGGTTTCCGATGGCGAGTAAACCTTTTGATCTACACATGTTAAATTTAGAAGATGCACCAGTGGTTATGGCGACTGACGGTTTTAAAAATGCCACCACTGGACCGTAGTAAAAAAAAAAGGGTTGTCAATGTAAATATACTTTGTTAATTAATAAATTGTAATTAGTGTCACCCTTGGTAAAATATACATAGTATAATCTATTCTTCTGACAACAGAAGTTTTGTAGGGAATTTCCATAGTAGATGGGATTCCACAACGTGTTTACATGCCGACAGAACAACAGAGGCGCACCACGTTTAGTTTGTTATTGTAATGACTGATTTCAAATGAACGCATCACAACAGTGACATCACACAACACAGATAAACATGGGCTTAGATTGGCTGGGGCAAAGTCCCGCCTTCAGGGGACAGAATGACGTGAGGACGAAGCAGGAAGCGTCTTCATTCCAATGAAGCGCGGGCACGAGAGCTGTGTTGGAATCTCAGCGCTGATATCTGAACTAATTGTACTGATCTGTTAATTATATAAATGTCTTAATCTTAACCCACATTCTCCTCATTGATTACGCACCCACTATGGAGAACAAGAACCGGAAGAGGGTTTGGTAAAACCCTACAGTTTATATTATCTAATTTGTTTCATTATGATGGAGAATTATTTTTTCTTTGCGTTGGATAGGTCCGTGTCGAGACACACAATGTTCATATTCTGATTGACCCTCACACAGAGAGGTCGGGGCCCGGGTGGTGCAGTAGCCAGCAGCGACTCGAGTACAGTGGTCATTTAGTTTCGTGACTCACTACACTTGCAAGCCAAGTGTAAAGTAGCCGATTGAATGAATGATGAATTGTACCGGTGTTTACGGCTGATATTTCTGCTGCTGTTCCTGTTTTTGCTGTTTTTGAACCAAGGAACTTCTTGCTGTGAGGCAAGATTCAAATGAATCCAAATACACAACACAGTGACATCTTAATCTTGCCACCAGGGAGAAAGCACAGACATGAAGCAACATGGCCTTTTTTTGATAAAGATGATGCATTACAGACACTCGCTTAAAACTGTGGTGTCAATTTAAAACTGTAAGCGTACTTTCTGCAGGGAATTCAGTCTCGCAGTCTCGGCCAGATAGCCGTTGCTGCAGTAATTCACCGTTCTTGGCTGTGACTGCAGAGTACGGCACTTCTCTGTGATTTATCTGCCCAACAGCCCACGGCAGTATACCGGTCTATAGTCTGCAGCAAAGTGCCATGCTTGAATTGGTGAAATTCACAGGATGTATATAGCTCACCTTGCTCGTCAAAGAACTCTCCACTGTTTGCTTCAGCTACTTCTAAATGTATAAATTGATGAGCACTCAGAGGAAATGATTCCTGAGTAAAAGGATGCAGCCTGTGTTTTAAAGTACAAAGTAGTGTGGGGGCAGGGGGGGGGGGGTCTGTAAAGTCGCTTGATCTGTGCAGTGCTTTCTGAAACTAATTCCACATTGTGTTTTCAAATGTGTGCCAGTGTGCATTTGATAAAGTATAGCGGCTTGTTGCAGCCCATTGTTCCAGCAGTACATTTTGCTTTGTCACTTCAAACCAATTCGTGGTGACTCACGAGGTCTGAGGTAGAATAGGCGAGACATAAAAAGGTGTAAAGCATTTGTGGACTTTAATTGAATGAGCTGCTTGTTCATATCTCAGACACAATTGAGGTGCTGGTGTGATTGAGATATATATCGCCGTGCTTATGTTGCGCACTCTAACACGGTTTGCAGCACAAACACAAGCTTTTGAGTTGTGAAGACAAATATAATAAAATCTGACAACATCTGAGGTCATGATTTGAGCACAATTCTCTCTTAAGGTAGCTTTTTTTTTCTTTGCTCATGGTTTGATGGATTGTTTTGTGATATCTAATGTTCTTTGTCTATAATAAACAAAGACAATAAACACAGTGCCCTGTGGATGTTGCATTCGTTCCCTTTTTCCCTTTACATCCTGGATCTTCAACTACGCTGTTCTACTAGCAGCTACTGTAGAAATCACCCAAGCCCGCCATGAATCAGAAAGCAAAACCTTCTGCATGAGATACGACAACACCAGCTGCATCAATCAGGGGATTGATGGCTCCGTGTTATATAGTGAGTCATCAATGGTGACATTCTCTGGCGCAGTTTCATCTCTGAGGCCATCAAGGCCAAATTCAATGACAGCCCTGCACAATTTATGTTGGTAAATATCCGAGTCATCATATCCTGAGATGACATAAGTGTATGTCCCAGTACTTACCCATGCATTGTTATGAAACTGTAAAAAGGTGCTGGGAGATAATGAAAGGCAATAAATATTGATTGCTGTGACTTTTCATCCACTGTGTGCAGTCCAGTGGAAAATTGTAACGTCTTTGTTTCCATGCGAGGAATTCTCTACCTCCCACATATCTTTCCCAATAGTAACCAATACGTGTTGTTGAAAAGACGCAGAAGTACTTCTTTCAGTTGTACAGTAGCAGGTTACAATATTAGGTATGCAAATATCTAGGAATGCGTTGTAAAACCATCTTTTTTAGTATTGCAGATTAATTTGGTTTTGCCGCTTTGGCTTTTCAGTGTGCACCGTATGGCCCAAGTGTTGACGTTGTATATGCAATGACCTTAAGATTTCTGCAGTAACAAAATGTTGTGGTTTTATGTGATGCATCATGTATTGACATTGACATGTGATCACATATGCACACATGCATGCTTTGACTTCACCTGGTAATAGCATGCCTTGAACATCCTTGTTGGAAAATAACATCAGATCCACTGAATTTTACATTTACATATAGTATAATGAAGAAATCAAATAAAAATGTGAAATAAAAAAAGCAACAACATTATTGGCCTACCATGTGAATGTATTTTGCTGTGTAGTTGAACTCCGGAGCTAGTTGACCTTTAACTCTCTCGTAATGTGGTCATACTACATATTGATTTATACATGACTGAAATCCCATCATAACGTCGTGAGCCCCCTCTCGATGGTCAAACTCAATGGTGCCCAAACTTTAAAAAAGAAAAAAGAAACTGAGACCCAATGGGCCAAATTGCATCTACTATTCATGCTTTTATTTAAGCTTTCATTTAAAATGTATAGTTGCAGAAATGACCAAGTACATGCATTCAGGAAGGGTGTAGCATCTCATCATTTTATCTCATCAGACGTGAACTTGGTAAATTGGTACTCAGTGAAGCCTGAATTCTCGACATCTGTGTCATCATCATCGAGGATCCACGCTCCTTCTGCTGACTTTTCTCACAGGTGGATGCTTGGCTAAAATTACCTGCAGCTGTCTGGTGTAGCTCGGCCTTGTCCCCGATTTCTAGCGATACCTGTCTGCTTATTAACCAAGCACCTAAGGTTTGTGCGACTACCGATAGAAGCTATTAATTATGTTGCTGGAAACAATGGAGGATGCCTAGGAGCCAATCCCAATGGATTCTGAACAATAATATTATTACAGATACAGGAGGAACATTTTCCATCAATGTCACAAGGTTTTTCCCAAATAAAGCATTGCTCTACATTTCTCGATCAAACAGTCACTTAAATTGGTCCAATTTAGAGCCTGAAATCCTCATTATACTTGCTAGAATTTCAAAAGCAGTTTCTTGCAGTAACTTAACCACTCTGTCTCCCACCACCAGCATCGCAAATGGAGAAGCTTGCCTCATTACAAAACTTTATTTAATCTTGCTCCAATGTCTTTAGCCGCAGAGGCAGGGCGGAGTTATTCAATGACACGCACCCATCCGTACTTAGTCAAGCTGCACTCTTCTCTACATTTGCAGTACTTAAAGAGATGCAGAACCAAGATCAATATGCCCTCAGCAGGAAATTCCTGTCCGTCTCGGACACTCCTATCCTAAAATGTAATTCTTCCAGTCCAGTAAACAGACATGCTCCGGGTGCAGAACTGTCAGCTCACCCAAAACTCTGTATTTATTGACCACCTGCTCAGTCATCTTCTCAATGATTAAAATTGACGCACCGAAAGACAACCCCAGTTTGTCCTTGTCCCAATTAAAACGATTTGTCCCGTGACAATTTTTGAGTTTTTTGGCCGTCACACTTGAGAAAAATGTAAATGCATCAATCTTCAGGAGAAACTGCAAATAATCCATGAATCACTTGGTCCTTCTCATCAATAAATAAATAAATAAATGAGAAAACATCAGTTAGTTGGCGTGAGTGTGATAATTCAAGGTCGTTATTTCCATTATTATTTGCGCGCTCCTTAATCAGGCTGCTTCAGTCTCATTTGGCATGACTCGTGACTCCGGATGCAGCCTGCTGCTCTGATATAAACCGTCTGGTTGCTGCTGCTAGATAAATGCATGGCCATTGCCTTTTCTCTAATGACACAGTGCACTCTTCTAATTCAGTATAGTTTTTCAAGGCTATTTTAGTGGCTTTTGGGAGATGTTTCTTTTGAGGACAGTGGTTTTTTGAGTAACTGGCATTCTCCCTTCCCTGAGAGCTTTTCCTCTGTATTCATCACTTGCATCGATATTCACCATTTCACGCTTGAGTACATTTGTGGCCTGCTTGCAGGGATGCAGTTCGATCTTAGATGTCTTTTTTTTAATTTACTATGAAAATAAATTACTAAATTCTTCCAATTTGTTCTAAACAACAGATGAAGCAGGATAAATGTACTTTGTAAGAGCTTGTTTCCGCATCAAATTAATTTAAAGTGTCTAAAGAGATTTAATTTTGTGCTCTAACATTGAAGTCTAACCACTACGGTTAGGTGATAATACTCCAAAGCTAGGATGCTCCACCACCAATTGCCTTGGGGGGGGGGGGGGGGGGGGGGGGGGGGGGGGGGGGGAGTAACTGCCTTGCTCAAAGGCACTTTCATTTGTCATTGAGCACTTGGAGGTAGAGCGGGCCCTCCAGTTCCCAACCCAAGTCTCAACCCACTGAGCCACCGCCGCCCCGCAAGATACTGAATCAAGGAGAAGTAAATCATTCTCTTAATGTTCTAATTTTCTATCTTTGTGATTTATGTTTGTCAAGCAGGGACACAGCTATGCAAAAATATAGTATATATGTACAACTTTAAATATAAATATTTGAAGTTGTTCATACGATGTTGGCCTAGTTAAGTTCACAAATATTTACCTTGAAGGCTTTGTTGCCTGTGACTAAGTTAATGGCTTTTCAGCCTTGCTCAAAGGCTTCAGGTCTCCCACAATGTATAAACCCATAAACCCTCTATTTACAAATTTCCATGGGCTTGGCTTGCATGATGACATTTTGCAGTAGTTCACATCTCGTCTTGCCATAAGTATTTTATGATTTTCATTTGCCTGTGTATTTTCAGATGCTTGTTGTGTATTGGATCTCATTCTAAAGGGCAGGTCCGTCTGGTGTCTGTGTTCTGGACAAGCCATGCTGAATGTTGAACTTAACACAAGTCAGTGATGACTTGTGCAGCAACATAAATGCTGGTAATCCAATGTACTGCAGAGACATCCATAACACAATCATGGTATTTTTGTATGTATTTTGGTGTTGCCTGAGGAGGTCACGGTCATTCAGCAATGGTTCTGCCTTTCTCCAGTCTGTGCTGGGATATCTCTGAATGATTTAATATTATAGCTCTTAGATGGGGAAATCATTTATTATTATGTATAAAGCAACAGTTCATCTGTGCAAATATTAAAGAGAGTTGGATTTGTACTCAATTAAATATAGGTCCAAAAAATATTTTAATCAATTCTGTTTTATTTATGTTTCACACAACATCCCAAACTTGTTTTGCAGCCATCTCAATGTCAATGTGAGTCAGGGTTCATAATGCAAAATGTCTTACCTTCTGTAGTATGTGGATCTTTTTTTTTTAAGATCATGTTTTCTTGACTAATGGGTGAATATGACCAAGGAGTAATTGTTTTGTGGCTATTTGCTAGCTTGAAGGAGCCACATATCAGCGATAGTCCCTGATATAGTGCACTGTTTGCTGAGGAGAGGTAAAGGTCAGGTTCTTCTTCTGACGTTATTACAGCTAAAGGTTATGACAGATGGGCACAGCAGCTGCAGGTGTGCTTCTCCACGGTGTCACTGTCACCTGTGATCAACAGCTCATCATCCCGAAGCTCTTGTTGTGTGAGATTCTGCTGAATCTAATATTTGACACACACATTTGCTCTGAGTACTCCACTAGTCACTCAGCGCGCTACAGTATAAAAGTCATTGCTTACTTCCTCTCCAACATTTAAAACATGTGCTTGTTTCAAAGTTTGTTTTAAAGGCAAAAGTATTTTCAAACCCCCTTGAAATTGTCACACTTTACAAACCATTCCATTTTTCTAACCGCTTATTCCGCTATCGGGTTGCGGGCCAAGCTGGAGCCAATCCCAGCAGTCAATGGGCGAGAGGCAGGGGACACCCTGGACAAGCCGCCAGTTCATCGCAGGGCAAACTTTACAAACCATAGTGGAATAAATTTCTGTTTTGCAACTGAATGAGTGCACCTTTATAGATGATTGATGAAGAGCTTCATGACTACTTTATTTCAAAGTGCACTTGCTTTAAACATGTCTGTGTTTTCTCTTTAATGGATCTAAAAAGCCGTTATTTTACATGCACAGATACTTTTAGTTTAAAACATAATGTAGCAATAAAGACAAATTTGCAATTCAAGTCTTATGTGTCTATCTGTGAAGTAACGTTTATATTCCTGCAGATGTGGTAAAACGGCAGAGTAATCAATAAAAAGGGTTTCTGCAAAATCTCTTAGGAAATAGCTGTAAACTCCAATGGAGAATAAAGTAGAGTGAGACACGAAAAAAGTCTGACTAAAGAGATGAAAATAAAGTTATGCGATAGGAACAGAAGCTGAAAAGGCATTGGAATTAAAAGCACCATGTAATCACATCTTATTTCTTCATCTTGCTGGGATGTCTCAGATTAGTGGAACCTTTTTTGGAATCTGTTAGTGGTCGATAGGAATGGGGCAAGGAGGCTGATAGCAATTTGTGCCAGATTAATTGAAGCTATATATATAAATAAATAAAGCACCCTGAAAATGAGGACACAGAAAACATCCATCCATTCATCAATCCATTTTCTTGTCGATGAGATGATCCCAATCGTCTAGTCCCCGGCCACTTAAGCCTATCCCCGCTGGCCAACGACGAGAGGTGGGGTACACCCCGGATGAGACGCCAGCTCAAGGTGCTACCACACGAAAGAAAAACAAGCACACACTCATGGACAATTTTCAGTCCAGTTGAGAGAAGAGGCTATTCATCCTCTCCTCTGCCTCGTTTTGTATCCTATATGAAGAATGTCCTTATCCTTTTCCTGTGTCTCAGCTATAGCTGTCTTTCCACACTATCTCGCAATCCTCCTCCACTTCCTCCCGGTAACCCGCTACTGCACATGGTCCTGGCGTGCACTCATGGATGGTGATAATTTAAGTTAGCTGGGGTGGTGGAGTGCCTGAACACCTCATCTACAAGGACAAACCACAGCCAAGATGCACTAGTGGATTTCCAGCTTCCACCTTCTCCTGTCAATCACTGGATTGCAGCAACAGTGCTGTAGTGAAATAGTGAAAAATGTACTTACATGATTTCAAAATTTTGTTCAAATTTCTTTTCGTATAACAAAGAGAAAAATCGCAAAACACATACATTTTATTTTAAACACAGGATTACGCTCCGAATTAGGGTGGTATTATGGGTAATAATGATCATTATAGTGGCATTTTGAAAGGGAATACTCTTTCTAACTGAGTAAGACAGTCCAGTCATTCAAATCTAGTAAATGTATCTGGATAAAATTTAATAACATCGAGAAAAGTGGACACTCCTCTGGTCTGAGTGATTTCATTCACAGTCAGTGTAAATTCTCCAGCTTTAATCTATCACTTCTATAGTGACAGTCCTGATCGTTCTCTAGCAGGTTCTTTGTCAGGGCTTGTGTGTCCTCAACTTTTGCTCCAGATTTTGTTCTTCACATGTGAAAAGTGTCATATTGATGTGGATGAAGCTGCAGACTATTTAGCTCCGATCTGCAAAGGCGCTCTTAGTTCGTAATGTTCAGTCGCATTCCTCATGAGAATAATAATGTGTGTGTGTGTGGGGTGGGGGTGGGGGCCATGCTTGTGATTGTGGACGACGTCGTCTATTAGAAGGCTGTTCAGTGATTGGAAATGTGAATCCTCTAGTCTAAAAGGTGTGAATCGGAATTGGTCAGCAACAATGCACTTTTATAAATGATACTTTTATACAGATGCCGATGCATTGTTGGGTCATCAGTCAGCTCTAACAGAAGAGTACATTTTCTGCTGACCTGAAGGGCAGTATAATTGTTAGGCGTTCAATTTGTGTGGTGCAAAGCACAACTTGTTTCATTCCCAGCTCCCAGTCCTGTCGTGCTGCTGATGGAAGCGAGGAACCTCGCTGACCTTGGTCCTTGCCTTGGACCTTTTGACATGCAGGTAAAGCTATTGTACTGTTTCAATGTACCCTTGAGACTTATCATTGTAGCTGCAGTTTTTTGCTTGATGGATTTCACACATCGATGGCTTCTATTAATGTAAAGAAGTAGGCTATTTAAATTCCCTATGAACTTCCTAATCTGTCTCAACTAAATGACAGGTACTTAAAACTCACTTAACCGTCAATGCTTTTGAGAAAGTCCCATATCCTCCCCAGTTCCAATCTCACTCTCCTTTAGCATGTTCTCTTTAAATGCTATCATTTACACACATGTATTAACAAATAACGGCATTAGGTTTGCATATTAGCATTGTAATTAGACCAGCTGAATGTTGCATTAGCTAAAATCAAGAAATCTTTTCACATGTGAGTTGCTGTGTGGAATCAATAATGATGGAGGATACCTATGGGGATGTTGGGAACAGGAAGAAACGGGCAAGGGAATAGCCAAGCGTATTAAAACTTCTGAAGTGAGGGTCTTTGAAAGTCGGATCACTGTTTCGAAGCCTGAGAATTGATTTTTGGTTTATCTCCAAAGCCGTCTCTCGCCTCTCTCTACCTCCATCCCTAAAATCTGCCTCTCCTAAATTCCGTCTCTTTGTCCACTTATCCGTACCTCACTCAGTCATCCAGTGGGCCTGTCCTCATTAATCAAGCATCTTGGCAGCATGAAGAACAGGGTTATGTTAATGTTCTCTGTCCGGAGCCTTGCTGTACGGCACTCGGGGCTTCCTGCATGGCTGTCTCCGTCCCCTCCTGTCTGCTCGTCTGACTGGAGGTGGCTGTGCACAAGCAGCGTTTAATGAGCCTTAAAGGACAAGGGTTTTGACATGGAGCATTGGTGTTCATATAGGTCCGATTCAGCCCTGGCTTGGCCGCTAAAAACTGCCTGCTAATAGGAAATGTATGATCATAATCTTGGGAGTTCCTCATTGTTAATCCTAAGTGATAGGGCAGATAAAATGATGATGTGAGGAAAGCAGTTCATGAGGTGGCTAAGGAATGGATGAGATGTCACAGACAGTCTCACCCTTCTAACAGAAACATGTGAATCCAAAATAACTCACATTATCCTGAGGCACCATTGAAACTACTGAGAGGAATGCATGGTGAGGTTTTGTGTAACCTGCTCTGTGCATGAAGGATTTAGTGCAAACCAGAACAGAGCATTTGCAGGATTTTTCCCATTTTGGCTGTTGTCTGATTTGCACCTTTATTTCGTCTCTATATTGACAGTGGCCGGCATCAGACAGTGCGGTAGCTTCCCCATTATGATGTCTTGGAAAAAAATACAACAAGAAACATGCAATTTCATCTACACAAATTGTAAGTGCAAAACTACACAATTGTTGCATTTATTGATATGCGACATGGACTGAAATGTTAGTTGTAATACCAAACTCTGTTTAGAGCTTCAAGAGAGTTGGGTTTCCTATGTTGCAACAGGAAGTGTTGAATTTATAACATCCCTAACTGCATTGAGCCACTGGTGCCTGTGAAAGTGAGTTATTCAGGAAAGCTTAAAGGTCCCATATTATGCACACGCTTGATGAAAGCATCAGCTCTGCAAAAGGAGCTGATTGGATAATTGATAGTCTCAACACAATGTCCATTGGATTGATCGCTTGTTCACATGAGGGACTGCCATTCATATCACAACGATCAATAAATCAGTCAATCCTGACAGTTCGTCGGATTTTAAAGGTCTGGACCTTTGCAATTATTTTGCAATATTAATAAAGATGCTATATAGAAACCTTCTGAGATGGAACATAAACCATATAGCAAACTCTAATCAGATCAATGTGGATGGGTAGTGAACGACTGCATTAGCTCTTTTTTTCTTCTTCCCATTTTGCCATTGGTGCGCAGCTGACTGCCTCATTTACGCCTCAGAGTTGACAGGCATCTCCTCTTGGGAAGCCGGACAGGGAGAGAAGTAGCGATGCAGTGGCTGAATCTTGTCTAGAAAGGATCGCTGGTACTGCAAAAGTTCTCCATCCTGACATTCACACTTTGGTAAAAGGCTAAAGTGCTAAACGTGTCGAACTGAGAACTCAAAATGATCACTATCCCATAGAAAAATAGCAACATGACAATGATAAATGACAATCATATTGGAAGGAACTCAATTTACAACAATTTAAAAAGGAAGGGAGAATCAAGATTAGATTTGATGAGATTTTTTATTGTCTCTTGATCGAAAATGTAGTGTAATAAATCTAATTTACGTGCGGTGTCATAGCTCATTGAAATATTTCAGCAACTGTTAAATAGGCTGTCATGATAATATTGTTTTATGTCTATTAGCAAAATGATGGAACATAGAATATATATATGTAAAAAACAACTTAAGCTGGCCCATATTCCGTTGCTTGAACGTGACAGTGGAGAACATTCTGCCTTTGTGCCATCCTGTCGACGTAAATGACATTCAAAAAATGTCCGAAATTAGTTTTAATGTTACAAGAAAAGTATCATTGTATTATTCAGCGAGCAGTAAAGTGACTCAGCTCAGACCCAGTAAAAGCGTGGTGGGGGGGGGCTGGTTTTGTTTGTTTGCCTGTAGCTGTTTGAAGGGTTAAAATCCCTCCACGATAATTTCCTAATAGTTCCAAATTGTTTTCTTCTTCTTTGTTGTCCTTAATTGCTCCTTCCCTGCCTCCTGTGTGATTGTCCGCTCACTCTGATTTATTCCACCTGCCCGATTGTCTCATTACTTCATGTGTTTTTAACTCTGTGCTCATCCTTGCCAGTTTGTCTGCTCTCCTCCTGTGGCGCTTCAGGATCTCGCCCCTTGTTCTCTAGACAAGTTTTGTTTTCCTCCAGAGTTAGTAGCATACAATGGCGGCGTAGCAGGTAGCACTGTCGCCTCACAGCAAGACATTCCTTATCAAAATATCAAAATAATGATCCTCTCAATTCAGAATGTTCAGGGCACACAGAGCCCAGCCCAGCGTGTGAAGGCACTTTGAAAACCTTTGGTCTGACTTGTGGCATTACTGCATGAAATAGCGTCTTCAGGAAAGCGTTTCCCGAGAAGCTGGTTAGTTGCATTTGACAAGATAAGCAGTGGATACCAAGCTGCTCGTAATTCCCCTGTTTGTCCTGTCCTTTTCAATAAAGCATACACACTTAACAGGCATTTGACTTTTTTTTTTTTGCTGTAAAGGAGCTGCCAGGATCGTTCACCTCACCCTGAAGATGTGGGCTCATCACAATAGGGTCTGACAGATTCAAATGTTACTGGACGATGGGGCCATGCGCGGGGAGACGGCTGGAGCTCACATCAGCCGCTTGATGAGCCCTCATCAGTCCAAGCTGTCACGGTCGGGGTGACTGTGTTGGCAGAAATGTGCCTGCTGCCTGTACCCTGCTTTCTTTAGTATTATTCAAATAAGGAGGACGGCATTGATAGCAACACCTCTTTGTTTGCATAATAACCTGAATTACTGAATCAGTGATTTGGTATTATTCTCCCCTCCTTATGTATATTACAATTATATATAAAATGAATATCGCCTATTCAGGCAGCATGGTGGCACAGTGGGTAGTGCTGTCGCCTCACAGCAGGAAGGTCCGTGGCTCAATTCCAACTGCATGTGTTGTTTTTTCTGGGTCCTCCGGCTTCCTTCCACCTCCAGAAACATGCAATTTAGGTGAATTGGACATGCTAAAACTGCCCGTAGGTGTCAGGAACCCAGCCAGAGCCTCCTGCTCCACATAGCTCCGCCCTCCTGTTCGACTCTCGCTGCACGGCCTGCCACACCCGTCATCAGCTCATCCACCTGTGCTGCTCTGGACACCTGCTGCTCATCTCCTCATCAGCCCCACTGCACTTATATTCTGCTGTTTGAGACCACTTGATCTCCTTACCGTGATTATTAGACTGCTGCGGAATGATGAGATCTGCGCCCAGAAAGAGAGGCGTTGAACCAACTCTTTTTCATTTCACAATGCTAGTTCTACTTCTGCAGTTATTTCGGTAATGTAATGCAAAAGTACAGTAAACAGAGGGATCACTGTAAGCAGAAGGTAATAAGAATAGAATTGTCCATCACTGATGACATCTTACAAACAAGTGTAGCAGCTAATCCGGCTCCATTACCAGCAGGCCTATGTTTGCCGACGTCACGCAGCTGCTGCTTTCAGGTTTGCCAGACATGCACAAAGTTGATTTCTCAAGCTACACAACAATAGCACAGCATGATTTAAGGTTATTAACAGCATTGAAAGTGTAGCAACTGAGAAGAAGGGCTTTGGGAAACACAAGCAGATGTGCAGAAGCATTCATCTGTCAGCACAATGCTCCTTGATTGTAGTCCAGGCTGCAACGCCACTCCTGTATGGCGTCGTGATTGTCATGACAAGAGCAGGGTGACTGACTTTTCTTCTTCTTCTGAGGCTTTTCTTCAGGAAATCAAGACTGGAAACAAGAGCTGCTGAGGAAGACCAGGAGAGTCTGTTGTCTGCAGCAGAGGGAAACGAGCAGCACGAAGGGAGGATGTGGGTGGATCTGCTCGTACGGTGCACAGCAACGTGGCTGCGACGTGCTCCACCCTCCTCAGAGTAGACACGCCAGATGGGTCTCAGTCAGCGTGACACATGCAACAACAGACAATTTCCAGCAGGCATGTTTTGAAAATGTTGGTTTAAGAGTGGATTTGTGGCTGACGTGTTTATGAGACATCGGCGGGGGGTTCGCATGTTGAGCCACACGTAAAGCTGTACGGTAAGTGGCTGGATTACTGTAGTACTGGACTAACAACTGCACCACCCACCACCTCAGTGCTTGTGTTGATGATAATCTTTGCACAGGCATGTTATCCTGTCGAATTAACAAAGATGTCCTGTAATCCTCCCTCACAAAAGGCACGGACATGGACAGATGGAAAAACCTGGAGCCTCTAATCTATAGCAGCTTTAACTTAGTATTGGATTTCATCTCATTCCACTCCAGGAGATCATGGGTAGTAGAGGTAAAAAAAAAAAAAAAAAACTGGGTAAACACAGAGCTAAAAGTACACCTTCACAACGGCTGATGATTCTCAGGTTAAACAAAAAGTGCCTCTGTCTTCTCAGGCATTGTTCTCAGTAAATCAACCCGACAACACACCGTGATGAGCTGCGAAGATTCCAGAAGTGAAATCTCCCTGTCAACACGCTTGCCGACTTGCAGTTAGACTGAGATATCTATCCTCCCAAGACGATGAGCTCAATGAGACCTTGAGGAGTTCCTGGCATATTGGAGGCAAGGGACAGAGGCACAAACACAATTTAATGGGAAACCCCATTATTCGAGCCGATAATTCAGATCCCGACTTTTCGAGGCAGCTTTGTCTCGCCACAACACAGATGTGCCTCAAGGCCTCAGCAACTGTCTGCTCGCTTTAATAATTTACCTGATTTGCAGCCCATTGTAGCAGCTGCGATTAACTCTGAGTAAACGGGGAGCAGATGGGCCACTTGGAGGCAGACGCGTCAGTCGGCTGGGAAAGAGATGCTGAAGAGAATCATGTGTGACAGTGTGCTAATGTACGCATACAGATATATAAATACCCAAACATTACCACACATTTATTATGAATTCACTATATAAAGTCAGCTTCAAATCTATTTTATATATACTCAAAGTGCAGTGTTGGAATTTACCCAGAAGCTTGAGCGAGCAGCATTCATGTTCACGGCCTTTCCCTGTATGCATAAAAAAACAAAACATTTTGATCTCAAATATGATCATCGATTCATGACTCTCAATATCATACAATTAAAGTAATGAATGCAATGAACTCGGCTTCTTAGGTTGACAACTGAAGAGAAGGTGATCTTCCATTGCTTCGCTGTTGATTCTATTTAATCCACTACCAATGTATTTTTCTAATATGTGTTATGGGCAATTGTGACATCTAAAAGCAATGCTTTTACACACATCAGAGTCGCTCTCCAGGGTATCCAAAACAATTCACACAGGCCAGCAGAGCGGCCTGAATTATTCAGAGAAAACAAGCTGTTCAATTTTGAGACACGTGTTTTATAGTCATTTTACGATCATTCTTAATTAATTCTGACCCAAACACGGTACCGTTGAGCACTGAAAGGGAAAGATGTAAAGCCAACAACAGATGATTCAGATGGATAACAGACACTTAAATCAAAATTATAACAGGCAAAGACACTGAAGTATGTTTCTATTTGTTTACTTTACTGCTGTTCTTCACTGTTATGTCATTTTTAAATGTATAATTTTCAAGGGGGTCTCTAGGTGGGTGGGACGGGGGCCCCTGCTAGCAAATCCTCCCAAAGAGAATGTATTATTATTTATGTATTCTTCTTGCCTTAGTGACAAACACTTAATGGTAATTTAATAACTCATTGACCAAATTTATTGCAATAATTAATCACAATTCTCTGCTGTGTTAAAAAAAAATAAAAAAATTGTCCAGTGGTACATGAAATAAAATATTAAAATTAAAGGTCAATTCAGTATTATGCATTATAGTGATGATTAGCATTTGAGCCACAGCAAGTAAAAATCAACAGTAACTGAATTAAAAATGTTTGCAAACAAGCTTATTGCAAAATATGTTTTTTCAACATTACATTGTCAACATGGCTCACAAGTGTTTCAATGTTAGGATTTATGTACAGCAAATTGTGCACTATTGAATAAGTTACGATATTATCTCTTCTAAACTTGCACGATCGTCTCCTATATCTTAACGAGCTCCTTTTAAAGAGAATAAGGTATGGGAGACTGAGGAACCATTTTCATTTAAACGATACAAAAATGTGTCTGCACAAGGCTCGTAGCTTGAATTCTGTTTTATTCATGTGTTCATCAACTCTGATAAAATGATTTGAACTGCTTAGCATCAAACAGAGACCACATATTTCCTTGAGGAGTATGTGGAGACCAAAACAGAGCTGAAAGGTGAGATAGTGAATGGAAGTCGTGCTGTCCCAATCAAATGAATCCTGAAAGATGAGGGTGTCTCCTGATGTGCAGCCAATAGATGTGCCACCTTTACGGTCACACAAACTCTCAATATATCAGTTAAAAGTTCAATCCATCAACAATCTGCTGAGCTTAATGGTACTGACAGCATGGAAGTGCTTTTCTTCTGCTGTGGAGATCTAATCTATTACAGCTGACGAGATACAAATAAGGGCAAGAGGGCATTTCTTTGATTCGTTAATAATCTGCCTCGTAGAATACGCGGTGATGAGTTCTCCGCCATGTTGATTACGCCACAAGTCTAATTGAAGCAGCCTCGTTCCTTCTGACTGGATTAATTTTGCATTTCTAAATGATTTGCAAACTATTTGCATTTGTTGTTCCCAGAGGATGAATGATGAATGAGTCAGTGACTGTCAGATTTAACACTGATATTCCAACCTGTCGTCAGATGCCGTGTGTTTGTTACAAAACCTGGACCAAAGTTACGCAGATAGAACTATGGAGAGACTGAAGTATTTGCTTTACATAGGAGTACCTCACACTGTGCACTGGCTCTTATCATCTGGATGTAAATTGAAACCTGGTGCAGCTCATTGAAATGCTGATAGTGGTGGCTACCCTGGTGAATAAGACAGGCCTCAATATCCAAGGGCAGATAATTCCTCTTTACAAGTTTGGTGATCAGCATTCAGACTTTAATCTCCCGCCATCATTTGGCCTAATTTCTGGATCATCAAACACTTTCCTTTTATTGCGAATTTCTTGAAAAATGAATCATGTTCCTATCAGTCCAGCAGCAATTTTGAGCGGTAATTTGTCTTTAGTTGAGTATTTTGCAGACTCGCTTCTCTTCTCAAAAGTTCTATCAGTAATTTATCTTTCTATCGAGAGGTGTCAATACCTGACAACAACAATTGTTTTCTCAATAAAATCAACACTAATCCATAATACAAAAGTGTCTGATAATGTTGAATGTTATTATATAGCTGGAAGATTCACACATTTTTGGATTTGATGGTAACATTTTTGCTGTGCCTTTTGTACGCTTGAATTTAATTTCACACTCTTGCTTATCAGTCGTCCTGTGAGACGGCAGAACAAAGGAAAGGATGTCAACCAATACATGCGGGAATACTGCAAGGACAATATGTCTCTTCTGAGTGGGACAGGAGAGGAAAGACAGCTCGAATACGGATTTATGACTGCAGACATGCATACTGGAGGCGCTATTATAGTAATAACTAATTCATCTTACTAAGTTAGAAGACCGGGACACAGTTTATCCATTACAAACAGCTAAATCTTTATTAATATCCTGTGTGCAGTAGGACTTGAGGCACTTGGTATCGCTCCGGTGTTGAATGATTATGGTTTCCCCTCTGAAATGGAAAGTAATAATCATCATGCTGTCTTCTTGACTGGCTCTAATTTCTATTTGTATTTTCTTCTCACATTGCTTTAATTATAAGATGTGATCGACTTCATTGACCACAAAAGGTCATTTGCCTTGGACAGCGGTGCAGACAGACAGTTCTGTACAATATTGGACAGAACATGAACTCGAATGATGTGTTTATGAGCAGATGTTCAAAGCAACCCCATATCGGTACAGGAACAACCCAGTGTGGCAGTGATGACATCGTTCAGTGTTTCCTTGTCTCTTCTTTTACTGATTCAAATGAAACATAATCCAGATTGTTTTTTCTTCTTCTTCTTCCCTTTAAGAATACGAGTTAAAATAATTTGAACATCAATTGCTCTACATGATGACAGAATTAATGAGAGTTTAAGATCAATAAGCCATATTTAATATGTATTCTATAAGAAAATGGGAGCAGCGATGAATGAGCTGAGCCATTTATAGCATTTGTGTTTGTGACACAAAAACCTGCTCAAAACCTGTGCTGTGCAGGAGGGCTGTTATTAGCGAGGTAGTGCATTAACCTTTTTAAAGACACTGAATAATGATGGATACTCAATAACCCCTTTTTCATTGGAGCACAATGCGATGTACTGCATGACATCCGGTGGTGCTCCATCCACTTGGTTGTTGTGGCAACCTGAGTGATTGGTAGTGTCATAATTTTAAAATCTGTCAGTTGGAGATAGAGTCGCAAAAAAAAAAGAGGAATATTCTGGCATTGTGTTTGTACAAGCTTGAGATGTATTAGGCTTTAAATAATTCTGATGGCCTTCTTTCCACACAATAAGGAGTATAGGTCATCCATGGAGTGCAGCACCATCTTGGTGATGTGCTAAGCACTACTGTCTGTTAAGCATTACAGTTGAAGGTGGTGCAGTGGGATTTCCACCAGGTACACCACAGCTTATTGTTTAATTTATTATTCTATTAATTTGTTAATTTTTTTGACAAGCAGTTCAAGGATTTAATAACAAATAAAAAAGGTCATAAGGCTGGCAGGCTCAAACAATAGATAATCCGACTTCAAATCACAAAGACAAAAACAAAACAGTGAAGGGAATAAGTAAAATTCAAATAACCAAATGTAAAGACACTGAACCCTGGAAAAACACTGAGATCAAAGGCTGAAACGCAACAGGACCTGCAACATTACAGCAAAACATAGGGACGGGAAAGCACGAGACATGACGGCAGACCGCTGTAAAATCAATACAGACTGGATATCAGGAACAGGGGCAGTCGGTAGAATGGCCCATGACTGGGAAACAGGAATAGTCAACTAACCAACAGTCACTGAGAAGCCACACGGTTTTAAAGGTAATCAAAAAGCTTTTGCAAACAGCCCTACAATATATTCTGACCTACTGTTAAGTGGGATTAACACTGCCAAATTCTATATTGAGGTGGTCAATAGGCTTTTACTCAATAATCCAGAAATAAAAGCAAGACAGTTGGACTCTGAGTTCACATTTAATCTTTCCCTTGTTTGATGTCAGCCTTTTCATTTTCAGCGTAGATATCACTGATCCCATGATGACTCAGAGGTCACTACAGACCACATCCAGGCAGTTCTCCATGGACAAATGGTTCTGAGACCATTCATGTATCGATCTGACATATACCGAGAACAGCAAGGATACAGCTCCCGTGAAGAAGCTAAATCCGTGAAGCGGGTTGTGGGAAATAAACAATTATCCATCACATTTCCCTGCATCTGAGATAAACATGCAAATTGAATCCAAAAGGCTATTTGTGCGCTCATGTAAGAACACATAACCCATATATTTAAAGCTTATGCTACACACAGTGATTACTACAATAAGGACCCTGGTTTAGAGAGGAAAATAATTATCTTTGGTGGATATAACGATTTATGCCACATACAATATGTACGTACCGGTATATATATTTAAGAAAGCGTTGAGATTAACCCTAGCTGTTTAGCACATAACTAACAATTCTATTTACCATAAACAATTCTATATCCACTCTCTTCACTATTTCCACTCAGAAAAGTCATTGATCAATGTCTGAGCATTTCTGACTCCAGCCTCAAACTGTTCCGCAAATATGTTCTCGCACATTCAGTCAGATATTTGTCTGCTGGCCGTCTGACAGAATCTCACAAACTCATTAGCTGCTGCTGAGCAGTAATTGGCTGCATGCACAAACTGTTATAATACACTAATATCTCTATGGATGTAGTCATGGAATATTGTGTTTAAATTCCAGTGTAAATGAATACTTAGGAAACATTCCCAGTCTGTAAAAAAAAAACACAGCAAGCAGAGATGCAGTACTGAGAAGAAGGAAGGCGTGATGGGCATCTAATATCGAGGGGTTCTGAGTCCATTGGATGGAGCAAAAGTGCCATCTCGTTCCAAAGTGGCAAAACAGTTTAACCAATCCTTATTTTCCATCACAGGACAAATGACTGGCGCTGAACCTCATCAATGTGATGATAAACGTGTAGCACATGCAATCAGTCACTCCTCCTCCTCCGTCACTGACACCATGATGGCTGCCGCCGTCTCCCCGAAACAGCCATCATGACAAAACTGCTCCGACCGCCCTCATTTTAGCGTGAGTGAAACCATGCGTTGGCTGTTGGTGAGTGAGCGTGTGTGTGTGTGTGTGTGTGTGTGTACAGTCATGTGTTTTCATGACTCCACGCTTTGTGTGTGTTACATTGTGTGAGTGAAGCGATGAACGCTTCTCAGCAAATGGGCCATTTATCAAGCCCATGCTGCCCTTCTAGTTAATGAAGTCAGGGAGCCTCAGAGCACACCAGGCTTTCCTCTACTTCTGACATGGACAAACTGGACAGCATGAGCGATCGCACGCCGCGCTCCCCCCCCCCCCCCGATGCCCGGCGTGCTCGGGTAAAGGACACTCTCGCCGCCACTTTGCTGAAGGGTGAAGGAGCAGCTGCGGCCTCAAGCCGACAGTTCACTGGCGTTCGGTGGCTCATTTCAGAGTCTAATTCTGGGTTTTTAACTCAGCTTCGTAATGATGGGGAATTAAGTCTGTCTTTATAATGTGAATCGCACATGAGGAGGAGGAGGAGGATTCTAAAACGTGAAGTCCAGCATTTGAGATTCAAATGAATCAATAACTCAATTACTTATGCTGCATATCTACTTTTAGCAAAATTGTAGGAGCAGATGGCAAATACTACTCAGAGTTTTAACACGTCTTAAATACTTCTGGGGCCAAGGTTTCGAAAGAGTTATAATGATTATTGCATCGTTGTTAATTTATCAGCTAAATTACTTGAAGGAAATTACAAATATTGTATGAAGGACAAAAGAGCAGTGATTTCCTGTCCTCACAGCGGTGATGTTTTCCTCCTTCAATGCACTATTTGACATCGCTTGTTGAAAACACATCATAGGGACAGATAATTACTGCCTAGAACTATCTCGTGGAAGACAATTGTTCGGATTAGAAGTGCTCTGCGCTTCACCATTAATGTGTCTTCACATTAAGAGGGAATCAGTAATTTGTGGAATGGTTATTGTTGTGTGAAAGCAGATGGTTGCCACCCATCTATTTCACTGTAGCATCTTGTTAGAATCCGTTGTGCTATCTGCAGCGTGACGTACCATACACGGAGTTATTAGAACATCAGACACAAGCTGGCTCAGGGTGGGAAGGCCTGTCAGCTGGAAGGCCGAGCCTTAAAAACAGCCAATTTAATTGAAACTTTTATGGTGGGCTTGAAGGCACAGGCAGAGCTCACATGAGCAACATTATCATTTTAGACTAAGGATTATTCTATGATCTCGTTCATTCTTTCATTTCATTCTATGAAAATAAAAGAGAGGCAATTCATGAAAAGTCTGAAAGCATATTAATTAAATGGAGCAACTGAGCAGAACCAGGGTGGCGGTAGTGTCACAGCTTGGCTCATCATTGTAACGCATGCTTGTTCAAATTTGAGAGTTTGAAAAAATTGTTCGGACTCAAAGTTTTTAATTGCACATGACAAAAACTCTCAGCATCTTTGTCAGTTTACCAAAACTTTGTTTGCTTCTTTGATCGAATGTCGCATTTTTGATCAGCTCCGAGAGAAAAAGGTAGACTTTATTGTCATTGCCAGCGTAATACAAGTACGGTACGACAACAAAATTAAATTTGATGATCGGGCTGCAGCAAATCTCAACCTAGATATTGTAATTAATAAAGTTTTTCCATTGTTATTAGCGTTTATTTGTGGGGGTTTTAGATGGCCGGAAATAATCAATTGCTTTCAGTTATTTTATGTGGGAAACATGTATTGGACATATGAGTGATTTGAGTCACGAGCTTGGTCCTGGAACGAATTATAATCGTATGTCAGGGTTTTACTGCATCTTTCAATTCTATTTGTTGGGAAAATCACCACCTAAACACTGATGAGGCCACATTGCCATCTAGTGGCAAGGTGCCGTTACTTCATTGGCAACATAATTGACGTGCATTGTGGGAGATGTAGTTTATGAAAGCAGCAAAAGCACATTTAAAGGCAATCATGTAAGCCAACTGCCCACACAGCTCCCCGTGTTTACAGATAACAGATATCTAATTCCAAATATTGATATTGCCAACAATTAGAAATTAAACCTTCTATATTGCTTCCACCATTTGCTCCAGGAAACAATTCAAATATAAGAAATGGGAGGCCAACATTATAACTAGCTGTTTTCAGATACATTGGCTAGTTCACCAGCTTATTTAAGCATTGAAGCACCATTAAAAAAATTCACAGTTTTTGCTCTAGTGGATAATCTTTTAAATTTTTATCCACGAGAGAACTCCTGATTTTATCGATGAGGGAAAACACAAAGTCTGCAACATTTTTGAAAAATGAATTGCAAACGGGACTATTTGGAATTGAGGCAATTACAGCCTTGGCTCTGTAAATAATGGACAGAGGAACACATGACAATATATTTGGAGGAATAAGAGTGTATTCTTTTTTTATTAACAACTTGGCACTGTATCAAGTGGGTTCCAGAAAGTGCAAAAAGAAACTCAGAAAATATTTTGCAGCAAAATCTGTTTGTTACACTGTATTTACTTTCTGCTCTGACTTGATATGGCTGCAGTGTGCATGCCAGGCCCAGGACAGTAGGTGCCAGTCTTTTAAAACCGTTTTCTTTATTTTTTAATATAACACCATATCATAACACACATTGCATTCGCTTGATGAGCAGATACCGCTGCTGTTGCTTTAATTCAGTTGCCATTTTCATATATATTTTATTATGAAACCTGTTGTTTTCGTACCTTTGAACATGCCTTCTCTGTGGATGCTATCAAAAATAAATGTTCCTAACACATGATGTAACACAACACATAAACAATGTGAATGACATTTAAATGGCTCCATGCATTATTGATTTAGCGAAGACAAAGATCACATGTCACATGCAAATCTTTATTTTTATGACTTGATGTCATTAGTATAACTGGAAAAGCACTCAGAGAGCGCAGACCTCCGCCAAGCACCTCAATCCCCCTATATCATATGTGTCAAACTCAAGGCCCAAGGGCCAAATGTGGCTTTCCAAGTCATTTTTTGTGGCCCGCGAGAGCTGAACCTGAAGGTGAATTTCAGCCCTGGACAGCTCCATAGTGATTTCAGGATCAGCACTGGGAATGGTCTTTATCTTGCCCACTTCGGCTGTTTTTTTTTTGGTTTGCGCATGTCCATGACAAGACAAGGTGGTGGCTTTTTGGTTTTGCTTTGATTTTGTTTCAATTATCTTTGTTCCTGCGTGATGATTGCATTTGAATGGAACCTTTCCACATTATTAGATGTTACTTTATTCCCATCACAAACTTTGGTTCATTCTTATGATTTTTCTCATTTACAGTATGGCTTTATCTCTTAAGTTACAACCTTTTAAAAAAGTGACATCAAAACTGAATATTTTATTGCAAATACCGTGGCGACTAAAGAGTTAAATAAAATAATAAATAGTTATTTGACAGCATGTTAAGGAGCAGTTACATTTATTTTACATTCAATTACATTAAGTTACATTTTTTACTGTGTCTGTTTACATTTTGCCTTTGGAGTGCAAACATAATGCTAATGTGGCCCTTGGAGAAAATGAGTTTGACACCCTGCTCTATGTTGTGATTCACAGAAAAATAATGGCCAGACATTTATTTGATCTATTTTTTTAGATTCCTTAACCATAAAAACAAACCTTTAGCAATGGATTCACATTGATATCATTATTAGTTAAGAATTTATTCACAAAATGCACACTTTCCGTAATGGCAGGTTCTTCTGGAGCTTTTGAAGATACAACATATCCGTTTGTCCACTACTACCGGTAATTCCACAGTATCTTGGTAAAGGCAGCAAAAACAGAACCTCCTTTGTGAAGATAAGAAAGATATTATTGAAAGTGTCCAAAAACAAAAACAGTTTTGTTGTGAAAATTTCAAATGGTTCTGTCTTCTCAGGTGTTAAATATAGAACTAAGGAATAATACAACATAGAACGGGAGAACCCGAAAGTCCTGAGGAAACAGAGAGGATGTTCTGCCAGAGAACTGTCCAGAGATTCAGGTCCAAAGAGGCAGGAGCTGATTAGGTGAGATGTGTAACAGGTGCGTCTCGTTCAGTTCAACGATGCCTCCGCAGCTGTGCAGGGCAGAAATCAACCTGCAGCAAGAGTCACCATAGCAACCCTGACTAATGGAGTTTAATGTTTAATGTAAAAAATATATATTTATTCCTGATCTCATTCTGGATGAGATCCAGAAGACATTTTTTCATGACAGTGAATATCGGACCCCTTTTTAAACAGCGTTTCCTTTCTGTATCGTGAACGTTCAGTAACACACTGCCCTCCTCTTAAACATGCATATTTACTTTGTGTATGAGATGTGCTGCTCCAATCAAGTGCTTAAATTCATGCCCATGAGTGGACAACAATTGTCACAATACGCAATAGCAACAATAGCATCTTTGAAAATATAAATAGCTGTAATGATGGAGTAAATTAAACCATTTTTAAATTGTTATGTTATTCTTTTTTGTGTCTGTGGGGGGGGGGGTGTAACAGGATATTGATTCTTACTGTAATGTAAGGCTTGACGTAAATACTTGAAGCATCATTAATAGCCGCTGACTTTCTAAAGTGTTCTGTGTAATAATCATAACTGTGGTTAAAGCGAAGGTCATTGTGTTTGTGGAGTATGGATCCTCAAGAAGTCTCCTCGTGGTGTGAAACCATAATTGGACCAGCATTATCCCCAGTAGCATAGGTGTAAACCTGGCCAACAGTCTGGGCCCTTTTGATATTTTCTCACCAGCTGCACTAGTAGACTGTTAGTGATTAAGTATAAAATGAACTAAATAATGTGTTCCCAGGGCAGTTTATCAAATGGTCCGACTGTTTTTCCATTGCACTTCACATCGAAATGAGGAGTGAGCTGTGTGTGCCGAGTGTTAGCCCAGCTATGAATACACTAGGAGGCTTTACATCTTGTCCTTCACAGATGGAACCGGACCAACTGAAATAGGAAAAAAGAAAAAAGCTGTTATTAACTGTAGTGGCATGAATCATGGGCTCAGGTTTTGAATTAATATTGTGCTTCTATTAAATGGACTTAAGTCCAAAGAACCACGGCCCTATATAATGAGGAGCCCGGTGCAGCTTTTAAATCCCAGAATAACAACGTTCTCAACACGCCTTAGCTGAAAACGGTTTCCCAATTGTTGCAAGGTTGTCAATGTGAAGCATGTGAAACGTGCAAAGTGTTCCAGAGGAGGTCACAAGGGCTGAGCTGCTCTCACAGTGATGATGCAGAAAAAAAGATACGCCAGGACCTCTCTGCTATACGCCGATCCTGCAAAAGATGTTTGATGCCAAATCGAACTTGAACACGTCCAGTTGATTCTTCGTTTTTTTTTTTGCTCTTTGTGATTCTTCACCACAGTCAGCATTGGTGTGTGGTGAGGGAGTTCACGGCAGTCGCCTGTTGCAGACGGAGCGTGTTCTCCTGGCCGAAGGACCTGCTGGCGACGTCAGCCCAGGTGACAACAAGCTGATATAGAGCGCTGCTGTGGAGGCCAAATGTAACGCACCCCACAAGTCCAGCACACATGTTCGTTTAATGGCCTGCATCAATCCCCACGTTATCAGCAGATCTCCCTGGGCCTCCATACATTAAGGGAGGGGTCGAGTACATTGCACCACACCACAGGCCGGCACTGGATAGAATTACCAGTGATGCAATCTGTTATCATACAGATATTTATTTACTTTCTCACTCTGCACAGCTTAGCTTTTCTCCATCACTCGGGACCTGCACAGCTTTGCTGAGGTGCTGCACAATAACCAGAAGTTATAAAAAGGAAACATTTTGGATGTGGCCGGCAGGAGATTTAAATGAACGTAAAAAGGCCGGTTTTCAGTGATCCCAGCAGCAGCTGATGGGGAGGAAGCATACACTTTGTAGCATCCTGTGAGGAAGCCTCTGAATGAACCGCCGTACGTCGAGCAGCAACAAAGCGAGAGAATGCCTTATTTCACCAAAGTCAACATCAAGCTGTGTCTGAGCAGCTCTTAATGGCGCTTGAAAGGAAAAGGCAAACATTTGATGTGTGTCTCCACATGCTTTTTGTGTGTGCAGGTTAAGTGAGCGCAGATATGTTCACCACCCCAGGAATCGCATCATTCTTAGCGTGACAGCAGCTGTGTCAACAGGCAATGGAGCCAGAAGTGTGGTGCCTTGTGCTGAATCTCATAGGTGCCCTGCAGTCCTCCATCTCTCCAGTGAGACTGGCCATATCCAAAGACCATAAACGCCTCCTATGTTGCACAGACTACTAAAGAAAAGGAAGTGCACGCTGGAAATAAAAGCTGGGAAGTGAACACGTTAGCGCACATCGCCATATTTGGGATAACTGCACCTGCTTCGGGGGGGTTATGGTTCAAGAAAAGTGTCTCTGAAATATTGCATCTGAAGTCCTGGTTATGTTACACTGATAGATAAATCTACATGTTGGTATATTTGACATCTCTAATTTATCGGACGCTGCTGTGGGCTTTTGCGTCTTGTATAGATTTTCCTATCGCCCTTTCAAAAGGGAAAGGGCAAGGACATTTCGTAAGGAGAAAAAGGGTCAAAAAAGGGGTGTTTCAAAGCAAATAAAAAGAGGCCAAATGCTCCTACAAATTCCCAAGACCCGGTGTGCCGTTTGCCCTCTTTACTGTCAACATGTGTGAATGCCATGCTCGATAAATTTTTCTTTGAATCCCCTCTCCAGAATTTATGAGACATGCAACATGGGGTCGCAGCGCTTTTGAAGCCTGCAGCACTTGATGCAGTTCACATTCTCATTTTAAAGGGAAAAGACAGAAATAGAGAGAAGTTGGCCTCCATGATCCTGCAGTTTAAAGAGTTTTAAATGTATTTACACTCTGTTGTGTCTCCTGGGAACTGTTCGACACACTAATGAGGCTGAGGAGCAAGTTTCATTCTGTTATTCCTGGCGTCCTGGCTCCAGTCGTAGGCAAGCCACTCACATTCTCTTCTTTTTCCCATTCCTTAACTTCTCAGTAGCATCGTGCAAATAATAAATACGAGGAAATACATCACCCCTTTTTCAGTACCAGAGCCAAGAGCCACGTTGCCAAAGTTAACACAAAGCAATCTTAGGTAATGACCAGCAAATGTGTATAAAGGTTCATAGAGCATGACTTCACATAATTCTTGTTTAGGTCATGTTGGCTGGCTCAACCTCAACTGTGATGCTGCAGCAGTAGAGACGTCCTATGCTCTCTCTCTCTCTCTCTCTCTCTCTCTCTCCACACACACACAAAGTTCTTTCCTGAAGCTTGTTTGTGTGTGATGCTTCAAAGCATCTGTCTTATACGTGCTTGTAACAAATTGTATGACATTGCACAGTCGTAACCATTCGTTCTGCAAAGCTTTGTGTCGCATTTTCCAGCCGTGCCCATATTGGTGCCACTGATACGAAACATTTCATTATAGCTGAATTGATGAAAATGATTTGCTCAGTGTCATTGAGCGGTTTTAGTGCCCCTACCTACAGCACAGCCAGTGTGCAGATGGAGATTCGGGGGGGTCTCGGAACAACACAGAGGAAAGCGGTGAAACACAATCCAGACATTGTTTACCCTGTTTCTGATGTAAAGGCCACTTACTGTCATGTCCAGTGCCTAACCCTTAATTTGCTTTCCTAGCCTTTGAAGTGTGTGCATATTTCTGTTTCTTGACACTAGACCCCCCCCCCCCCCCCCCCACACACACACACACACTTCTCTCTCTCTCGCTCTCTCTCCAGCAAGCCCCAGCAGTTGATATTGCAACTGGATAGGTTATGTTTCCATGTAGGGGGCTCTTTTTAGGCCTTCTCTCATGATAGAAAACACAAGTGGGGAAGAGGGAAGGAGTGCTGGGCGCAGAGATCCACAGAGAGGCCCCGGCCCTGGCCCCGGCCCTGGCCCAGACAACGCTGCAGGGGATTAGAGCACACCCTGGCAGCAGAATGGTTTCACTTAAGAATTTCAGTAATCACTTTTAGGAGTGTAATATATAGCTGACCTTCGGCAGCGCCACACGACCCCCCGCTCCCCCAGTCATTTGATCAAAGGAAGCGGCAGTGGCTGTGCAAACAGGCGCTATCAGTGGACTCCGATGGATTTACTGCCTGCTTCTTCTCTCTTGTCTCCCCTGAGTCGTGTGCTGATACACACAGAAACCCAGTTTCATCTTACAGAACCTATTTTTCTCCCAGTACTAATTTACGGGGCAGATCATGACTCGGGGGAACCTCAAGGAGGAAGGGGGGGGGGGGGGGGTAGGTGGAAGCTTGGAGGCCCTAAGAGAAGGGGAGAGCCTGCTGACCGGGCCGAGGCAGAGAGGCTCCCACCATCATGGGAAAAGCCCAGTGGGCGCTCTCCTCTCAGCTGGAGCAGCCAAACACTGTGGCCTACACTCCACCACAATAACAGCCAGCAGAAACGGACCGGGGCGGGGCCAGCAGGGCTTATATAGTACCCTAAATCACAGGAGGCTCGGACAAAGAAACAGGGGGGAGAGGATGTCGGTATCTTAGCAACCATTAATAACCTAATACATAGTGTCGTGAACACATCCTTCTCTCTAATGATCTACTTTATTTTTTTCCTAATTTTTCCCCTCATTTTTAAGTGTTCACTTTTAGTATGCCTGCTCATATTGTCCCAGTTAGGGCATTTTAATGGACT
Source organism: Brachionichthys hirsutus (assembly GCF_040956055.1). Taxonomy (NCBI): domain Eukaryota; kingdom Metazoa; phylum Chordata; class Actinopteri; order Lophiiformes; family Brachionichthyidae; genus Brachionichthys; species Brachionichthys hirsutus. The sequence continues at coordinate 134,219 of NW_027180443.1, forward strand.
ATTTTATTGCTTTAAGTAAAATAATATAGTTTCCATTAATTATGAGCAGGAAATAGTATTAAATATTCTTCAAGGAGAAGGAGACGTCAGAAACCAATGTCAGAATGTTGACCTTTATGCTTTTATGGGTTAATCGCTTTCAGCTGATCAAGAACCCGGTAGTTTTTGATTTGTGACTCACATGCTAGAAGAATTTCATGTTCTGGTTAAGTTGTTTGTTTTTCTGTTTCTGTTTGTTTTTTCTTTTTTGATGTAGTGCTAAATAATGAAGACATTTTATTATTTATTTTACTTGTGTTGCTATCTCAGAATGATTGTTGGCAGAGGTTGCAGGTTTGCAGAGCATGAACTTCAAAATAATACCAGTTGAGGGCGTCATAGAATGGGTGACAGAGAAGAGTCTACAGCACACAGAGCACAAAGTCATAATGGTCATACTGATGCAGACCGCCTCCACAGTTGCAACATAAAATCTAATTGCCACATTTTTCTCCAAATGTTTTTCTTTTCATGATCATTTACTGATGCATTAAAACATTTTTGAACTTGACCTGTGGTCATAAAACGTGGATATGTAAGATGCATGTACTTTAGCTGGCCTGTCAGGGAGGGTTTATGTCACTCTGTTGATGACAATATGTGCCGTGTCATTAAATGCCCACAGGAAGCCCTGCACTTTTATGAGCTTCTTAGACAAGCTTGGGGGGTGGAAAGAAAAAATGTTCCTCATTCGAGCACGTGAGAGCAATTCACCACATGTTTGGTCTGACCCAGAAACAAATGGGAAAGGCACCCAAAAACATGGACACTGCAGGTCAGCGTGGTCCTGAGGACGTCCCTCACACTTAGAACGTATACAAAACAAAGTGAGCGTTCCTTCGCCGACGGCTCCTGAAACCCGCAGGATAGTTATGCAACCCCGTCTAAGAAGCGATGAGGAAGTGAAGGTGCAGGTCATTCTTCCTTCAGGTTTTCCTGCATTCCACTCATCAGCTGATAAGGTCCTTGTTTGGAGAGCAAATGGGAGTGAAGTACCAGCTATAAATGCTCTGTGACCCTTCAATATATACGGGTTTTATGATGAGACGTGCTACGGGCAGACCGATAAGTCTGATATCTGAATGCTTGCCATGAAATGACTGTAATACAGCTGGCTAGTGTGATGCTAATCGACGTTGTGTCAGTACCTTAAGCTTTGTTGAAACTAATGCCATTTCCTTGTTTGTTCTGAGCTGAGCGCTAAATGCATTTTGTTCAACAGTTTTAAAGGAAATACGTCGTCCCTTGTGATAGCTATATAACATTTCTTTTGAAGCAGGTGCAGCTCACTGAAACTGTTTAAAACCTTCCCCGTTTCGCTGTGCACTTTCTGATAATCATCACCGTGACCATCTTTGTTCACATAGGCACATCCTGTTTTGGTCCTGCGGTTGTACAATGTGGTGCGGGCGAGCAGGTTGGGGCGATGTGTGCGTCTGCACCGGTTGGTGTAAATCAGCTGAGGCTCATGTGGCTGGCCGAGCTTTGCTCCCTGCGACCCAGCGGGGCTAAGATTCCAGCTGCCTAGCACCCACTACACATTCCTTCTTTATTCGCAAGCTCTGCTCCCTCCGCTACATCAGTCAGTTCAAAATGTATACCAGCTGTAACACGATAAGTACACGGGATCGTTGCACAGGTTTTTCTTGTAAGGAACCGGATTGAGAAGTTGGCCAAATAAGGTTTGTGGAAATCTTGTTAAACATGAATGAGAACAAAGCCGTGAATCCAGATACTCAAATACACACATACGTTTATCACGTGTATTTATTAAACTACTGCAGAGATATGAAGCACGTCTTCTTGCCACAGAGCTATAGAGACAGTTCTGATGGTCAATCAGACCATCGTACCGGACTAGAATATCTCAATTTATTCTTTCATTTCCTGGGAAGTTTTGATGTCATGATGCTCATCAAACTTAAATGGGTTTCTAATTCGTTGTTCATACATTTAGTCTACAGGATTGATTAGGATTTGGACATTCACGAGGAACTGGAACAACTTTTGGATGCATCATCAGGTTGCACTGTACATGTTTTAATTATTTAATAACACAAGGTTGTACAATTAAAATTAAACTACAGGCCTGTATGGAAACTTTAAAAAAAATCCCTAATTCAAATAAAATAAAATATGCATTCCATAAAAATGATATAAGGGTTAAAACAACAACAACAAAAAACATACAGGTTCTCTGGTTTACTCCCACCGCCAAAAACATGCAATTTAGGTGAATTAGCTAATCTAAATAGTCCATAGTGTGGGAGTGTGTGCGTGAATGGTTGGCTGTCTCTGTGTGGCGACACGTCCGAGGGATACCCTGCATCTCGCACACAGCAAGCTGGGATAGGCGCCAGCAACTCCAGTGACCCACAAAAGCGGAAGAAAATGAATGAATAAATGAATCCACCCCTGATTCCTGATCTAATCTGAAGTCAGAGGGATTATTCTGTGGTGCGCATGACGCATCCATCCCCTCCTCCCAGTTTCGTGGTACATTATTCCTTATAGTAGTTCATGAATGATTGACAAAAATGTTCAAAAAGGTCTTGCAATTTTCTAATTCCTGAATCCGCCCCTTTCCCCCAATGCAATCAAAAATCTAATTCAGTCTCACTCCATGCCCAAAGCTTCGACAGGGGTTTATCAAAACCTGTCAGGTAGTTGATGTGGGAGAAAATAAATGAATAATAATTAATTATAAAAACCTTGCATATTGCATTGATACAGAAAACAAAGCAGATTAGATTGTTCCCTGTTCTGCCAAGTGTCATGTAAATATATAGGTGGAAAAATACATTATGCTAAAAACAGTTTGCCTAATGTAAACATCACATTTTGCTGTTTAGCATGTTAAATAGCAAATAGCAAACACGTTGAGCTAACATGAGGAGCAGGCTTAAGGGAGAGATTTAGGGGAACCAGCTTATTGTCATTGTGAGCATGCATGTTAGCATGCTGATGGTTCCAAAGCACTGCTGTGGCCAAAACCCATGGAGTTTCCTCATGCAACCAATGCACTGAAGGTTATGGCTGCAGGCTTCACCTCTTCAGACAACCTGTCAGAGCCTCAAGGTCGACTCTCATCTCTCCATGACTGGTTGTAACTATACATGTCAAACGGCCTCCAACGTGACAGAGCACACAGAGCTGCATTTACGGCACTGAATAATCAGATGCATTATTTTTTATTGCTTACACACATATACTGATCATAAGGTCTTAAACTACACACACAAACAATACTTATAGACACTACACACCAGACACACGGCCAGACATACACACCCTTCCCTCCAGACTGCCGTCACAGCACTCCAAGCCCAGCTGTCAAAACTGTGGGAGTTCCAACACAACAACAGTAATATGGGTTTAGAGGGCCAGCGGAAGACAGAGAGAAGACATCTAGCTAATGCTGAAAGGACACTTCTGGAAAACTCATACCCTCCAGATTGGGCCTTCACAGGGCGGAAACTACATTCCCTGTTTTGTTTCTCCTTTTCACTCTTTTCTGGCACTGGCGTCATTTACCTCCTCGTGCTCTCTCTTTCCTGCTCTCGGTCTTCCTCTTCCTCTCTCTTGCCGCAGGCGTGGTCCACACTGTTGTCTCACATCAGCTCTCATAACATCTCAGGGAAGACCTCCCTCAACCTCACGCCTCGCATGTGAGTCCACACAGCCAAGAGCAGTAATAACACTGAAATCCTCCAAATCAGGTCATGTCAAATTAAGAGAGGTATTTTCTGGAGCCCACCCAAGTCTCTGAAGGAGTCAGCTGAAAGCTTGCTCCGGGCCAGATTTGCATGTCAAAATACACTGAATGATTCAGACTGCATCACAAAGCCGAACTTGATCTGAGAGGAACCCCCGCCCCCCCATCTCGTGGTCTCAAAGAGGCCATATATTTGCCCTGTTGGTATGAAGTCAGGTGTGGACAGAGATTGGCAGATCAAAACTTTTGTGGTAATTGCAGCAAGCAAGCTGCTCCTCGGTTGAACTGGCTGCGATAATATTTTTTCACCATTTCCAACCCAAATCCCCGCTAAGAAGAGAAAATGTGAGCCTTGAGAAGTTTCCCTTTATTTCAATTATTTTCATTTATTTTTTTAATGTTGTCTGCTAATGTAGCAAATGTACACATGTAAAGCTGCTGGAGCTGATGTAGGTCAGGGATCAGAGATACAAGATGGAAAGTCGTCCCCTTAGCGGTCCCTTAGCGGCCCTTAGCAATCCTGCACCTTTTATGTGTTTCATTATTTAAAATATTGCCTCTAATAATCTGTCCTGAGACTGAAGCGACGGCTTTTATCTCTGCTTTATCTCTGATAACACAATGATGTGTTTAACACTGATAAGGTTTTGGACCTTGCTTGGACTTGCAAACAATCATTTGGCAACTGAACAAGCATCCCAGGGACATTCACTCTGCCCGGTGATTTATTGCCAGGATGTGGCTGTACAGCGAGTGCGTGTAACGCTCCAGGTTGAAGTAGCTGGTGGCACGGCAGGTCAGCGAGATAGCAGTCTGGGATTCGTTCAGGAAAGCTCCCATGGGAGCTGTCGACTGGAAGGAGGCTGTAAATCCCCGTTTTGAGGACTTTGTTTTTTGCTGATGTCGAGGAACATCTTGTGAGGAAGTTTGAGCTAATCTGTCTTCACATTGTAGAGTCTATTGTGTGAGGTTGTGTGAAGCACAGACACACAAACAACTTGGTGGTTGTTAAAATTAAGTGCTTGTTTTACCAGACTTAACTGTGTTTATGACAATAGAAAAGAGAAATTGTCTTTTTCTTATTCTTAACAAAATAGGCCAGAACCATTAACCCGGCTATCGAGCCTAATTTTATTATTTTTATTTTATATTTTGGCCACTTAGGGGCAGCGTAATGACACACTGTGCTCCTAAAAAAAATACAATGTTATCTTGTGCAATATTTGCATTAGTAATGATAACGTGAAAATTATTTAGCTACACATCAAACTTGTTGAATCCTAGCTATCATCATCAGAAAATAATATTGTAAATTAACCCTTTTAAAACAACTAAATCACAGGAAATGTTATCAAAACGTTTGCTAGCAATAAATATTGACTCGGCACAGAGACATAGTGAGACAAATACTTCTGAACGGGTACTTTAAAAGTTAAGGTTGTGTCGGCCGATATCACTGACTGTGTTTAAATTCACACACTGTATAACAAACCAATAATTGTTGTGACAGACTTAGAGTTAACCATATTGATGAAAGCCCAACCTTTAGAACAAATATAATCGTGTACAATGTGAAACACAGTCTGCCTGAGTTCTACTGAAGTGGATGGTGAGTTGATCACTATTCACCGCTGAAGTCCGTGTTTCTGCTCAGAGCCACGGCCTGCCGCTACTGCAGATAAAAACATGCTCATCAACAAAGCTTCTCTCCACAGTAAAATCAAACGAACACACGTCCTAAACTCGTCTTCGTGCTGCGTCGGAGCTGACGAAATGAGACGCCAAGCACTTTTCAAGCACAAGGAAATGCTGCGGTTTCACAAGTCCTCGATTAAAACTGAAATCTGCAGCTCCCCACACAACTTTAAGTGGCTGTGGTGCAACACACAAACCCACTGAGACCATAGAAACATACACAGTGGTTTAGCATTGGGCTCTGGCCAAGATAAATGACTGCTTCAGGTGAAAACAAACCCATGGCCCCAGCAGATCTTATTTTCCATTTGCAAGTCTCAGGGTCTCTTTGGGTGTCAATTGTTCTTACATATATGCTCCACTTGAGCTCCTCCACCCTCTAACACTCTTTGGGCTTGTGAAATGTTCAAAATGAGGAATTAAAGCTGATATGCATGCTCTGCAGACACTGTTGAGGACTCACAGTGGAACAACCACTCAAATCCATTACATCATGCTCTTATGACATCACACTTATTTTGAGGAGGGGGTGCTGTGTGGCATTAGTGTGTCCCCAAATTAGTCGACTGTGTGCAGTTTCATTATCTTAGGCTTGTATTTATTATCCAGAATTGCATACTGTGAACTTTTAGAACTGCTTTATGAACAATAGTGACCAACATCCAGTTCACTTGAGCTAGTTATTTAATTTTCTAGTTTCATCTTCAGTTATATCCGTAGATATAACAGCAAGAGTACAATCATGAATAACAATATGAAAGAAAGAGGGTTTTTTTCTCACCACCTTCTTTGAGCTCACCTTATCCCCACCTGAAAGTTTGGGTTGATCACCTGAGTGCCACCCGAGGGAAGGGGATAAAGGCTATAGACGCAGAGAATAGCTTCAACAACGAGAACAATCGCTTTAGTCACACAATTATGAGCTCAGGGTGACTCAATGAAAAAGGCCCTGGAGGAGCGCAGCTAAAGATCTCTGGCATGCCATTCAAAGTGCCCCCCCCCCCCCCTCCCGCTGCTCATTGCTGAGACCACCAACTGGGAGCAACATTACTGAAATGAGCAACAACAGCACAGACCTGCAGCAGCCGTGAGCGACTCGGCTCCAAGTGACGACTAGAGAGGAACAAAAATTAAGTATTCGTCATCTTTAATGTTCACTAAAGCTGCATAATATCACAGCTGGTGCCAAGTACTACCATGTGATACTTCATCATCAAAGCTGTCGGAAAATTTCAACATTTACCTCAAAAAGGTCATGCAGTAAAAGTACAAAACAGCAATAAATGGGAATACAAGTACCTATGTATTGTACTTTTGAGCAGTACTTGAGTAGTTATCTAAATATTGAGCCATTAAGGTCTTCTAGAATTACAGCCATTATAAAATGAAACCATTAACGGCTAGCGGCCCACAGAATGATGTGCGCTAGCTGTTTTAATTTGTGTTGTCCTTCCTTGATCTCTGATCTAAAAACCGGAAATCGCTCGTCAGAACTCAACAGCCTGCATAAATGACTTAAACCATTTATAGCCAAACGTATCATATTTGATACACTTGGCCTTTCAGGATTTTGAGACATCTACTTCATTGATATTTTTTTCATCGAAAAAGCCGATGGATACAAGCCAACACTGTCTAATCATTTAAGACAGTCGCATTGATTATTGAGTATTGATGATGTATACAGTTTGTGGAGAGATTAGCTGTAAAATAAATCATTCAATGTCCTCATGTGAAATCCCTTTCACATGCCACAGGGTTTCAGGATCAAGGTATTCTGTAGACCTCGATCTCGTCTTCCTTCCCTCCTGTTTCCGGACGGCAACATCAAGTATGGACTTCATGCACACGTCCTGAGAAGTTAACAGGGTCTAAATGGGTTTACGAAATCGACGGCCATCTTAGGCACACTATTGAGGTTTGTAACTCAGCAGAGCCACACACTTCCACTTGCCTCAAGCTTTGCTTTGGCAACAGGATTCCTCCGTGGAGAGGAATGAATGTGCAAATGTGCTACAGGTGGGATTCATTAAACCGAGACCTGGCACATCGGTACTTTCTCTGCATAATTACCGCGTTACAAAGCCAGGGAGTATCAAAATGTTACAGCAATACTGTAGATGAGCAGACACGTGGGCAAATTGTGCAATGTGTATATATATATATATATATAAACACAAACACGCTACGCAAGCAGCGGTGCTAATGTGCAATCTGCATCCACAGCTGGGATTTAAAAGGCTGGTTTCACTGCTCTCCGATGAGCTCCTCAAAACAGCATAGCCTATAAACAGAGCGATTGGGTCTGTGTTATTTCACAGAGGATAAAGAAAGAAAAAGTTCAGATTTCATGAGATCTTTTCATCCCTGTTCAGCCCCCATTCCCCCCCACCTCTCAGATAACACTTGAAGCTGTCAATACTCCACATTTTATGCATTAATGGAAGGCCTTTAACATGTGTTCCTTGCTTGCACGTGACGGAAGTTCAGAACGATTCCGTCTTATTCTCATCATCTGAGTAGCGGTGCTAATTTCTATATGAATTATATATCTGATGGGCTTCAGTTCACTGAACTGTGGCCACATCAGAGAGCGCCATCACAGATCATAACTCCTTTCGCCTTCTTTATGTAGCACAGACACAATTACAGACCTGAAGGCATTGCATGTGCAGTAATACTGGATACAGCAGAGCTGAATGAAACCCAAACGGTGTTGAACAGATCCTAATTCTCAGTGACTACTACAATGCGTGGAATTCGTTTGCAGTGTTGAAAGCAATAAACTCTCAGCAATGGCGCTCTAATGGGCACTGGCTTGCATAGTTGGGTGCATTTTAATTTTGATGTAAGGCACATTTGAAAATGTCTCTTGGACTGGCAGCTGTTTTTTTTTTTTTTTTGTCTCACCACAAGGTACACTTTAGCGTTGGCTGAAACGTGCATGCACGTATGCAAAAAAAGAAAAAACAAGATCCACACTCTGCTGTGTGGTGAGAGGAAGTAACGCCGAATAACTTAATCACAGACTTCAGCCTGCAGTTCACGGCAGACGTTGTCTCAAACTCTACGACCGACTGCGTTGCTATTATTCTTCAAAATTGGTATTATTGCTGTTGATTGTTGTTTCCAGAACAGAGGTTTCCAAATTTGCAAGCTTCCTTTAAAAATAAGTTACATGATGTAAGAGTCAGCAGGCTAGGCTATTGTGTAAAGTTGCTAATGATTATATCATAACAAATAAGGAAAAGGCATAAAAACACTGATGAGACTTATGAACATGACATCGCCACAAATGGAAGTGTGATGAGGCATAATACAAACGAGCTCATACAATGTGAACAAACTCCAACAAAGGACAACTGAAGATTTTTGAAAGAACATTTCTATCAGGTCTAACGTGTTTTGCTTTTTGTCCTTGAGGGGTATTTATTTTTTATCAACATGCTATTTTTATTTTGTCACTTTGCTACACAACATTTGCAAATAACAGTTACGTCTTTACAAATGGGTTAAGTCTGAGCTATTTCCATCAAATCCTGACTTTTATTTTCTCACTCTGACAGAATTGTAGTCTTAATTGTACTTTTGAGTGAGAAATGTTATCACAGCCGATAGAGGTAATGCCCAAAATGTGATTTCTCAAGGGAATAAATGCTTTTGTAATTTTGTAATTTGATGTTTTATAATTTGCTTTCAATCAAAAAAGACTTGAACACACACACACACACACACATATGTCACAGTTCTCCCATTGGGCAGCCGTGCTTCCCTCGCAACCATCCACCCTTCACACCTGGTGATCAGTGCAGGGAGCATTCATGTGACCTGCTTCCCAGACTCCACATTCAGATAATTATTTCCAGTTGTAATTAGAATAACCACAAGATTTTTCCTCTGTGAGCAAAGGGGATCAGCATATATCCTTTCCCCCTCATTTTTTTTGCTTGTCTTGACATGCTTGTATAAATACCCTCCACCTGGTCATGGGAGTGTCTTTAGGGGCGCTATCAAAGCATTCATAAAACTCAAGATGTATGTGACATCCACTGGATTTTCCCCCACGCTGCACACGGCAGGCCAACTCGGGAGGGCCAGAGCTGGGGTAAAGTTTCCCTTCTTTTCCTCCCTGACTAGCAGCTGACGTCTGATTGACTGTGATGGGCTTTTTTTTAACGCCCTGCACGTGTTGTTCCGCTGCTCAGCCCTCAGCTCTTCATCTGTGTTCTCAGTGAGGTGTTTCTCTGGCCTCTGTCGCTGCTGCTGCTGCTAGTCCTCTACCTCCAAATGTGAGTTTGCGAGTCCAACACCTGACCAGGAAGCCCTGAAAACGTTCTGCTTATGTGCATCATGATTTGTTCTGTAATAACTCAACACAAAGGGCCCCTTTTGATTCTGTTACAGATTAGGTTTAGGGTTGAAAGTTGGGAATCAGGACACTCGTATCTGTGATCAGAAACTCTGGGAAGGAAACCGTGATGGAAGACTCGCTCTCTCTCGTGCGTGTTCAACTCAAAGAAGATGGTTGTTCATCTGAAAACAGTTAGAGGAAACTACAAACGAGGATTGAAAAGGAAACAGATTTGTTGGAGGGACAACACAAAGCTGTGATGAGGATCTGTTTGTGAGGCTGAAACAGAAACACTGAAATAACAACCATGTTTGTTCGTCAAACAGTTAAACAAGTGATTAAATTATGATATTTCTATTAAGCATGACTTGTTTCATTCTCGTTAAAACTCCTTGTTGGGAAAAATAAATAATCTTTTTTCCACCTCATCTGTCCTGAACACTGAGTTGCAGAGACAGACTCAGACCTGTAGGGGGCAGTGTTTGCTTTACTCAACAGGATCTGACTGTGACTGTAACTGGGCATATATGGTGCAGGTGAGACCTGCCGCGGTCAGCCTGCAGAAATGGCTGCATACTTTCCATTCTTAAATGAAGCCTTTAAATGACTCCTGCACTCCAGCATTTCAGACACACTCACACACACCTAGACACACACACACTTTCCATTGGTGCATGGCCCCTGATAATAGACTCTACGTAAGAACCCTGTGAAGTATTTCGAAATGTCAAATGGCTGCAAGGGTGTAGAAGTTTGAACGACACTAATGTAGGAGCTGAGGCCTAATATAAACAGCATTATTCACATGAAAGCCCGGCCGCGGCCATTAAAGCTTTTCGGAGAGGTGACTGTTCTAAGCAGACACCCTAATGGCGCTTCTCATTTAAACATACAGATCTGTGTATCCGAACATTCCCTCGTAACCGAGCTCTCCCAAAGCAATCGGTTGTAAAATAATTTTGTCACTCTTGATTTCACATGATCAAGCTCCAATCTTCTTTTCATCCCCCCTTTTGGGAGGTGTCGACTTTCTATATGCTAGAACTCATCTGTTATCTCATATCCATGATCAGTGTTCTGCCGAGAAGCAACTAGAGCAGCTGTTCAAATACGTGCTTCTCTTCCTTGGTGAAAGCCACAGTTGGACTTTGTTTTATTTTATTTTGAGGCCTATAACTTACAACTATCTGGAGAATTAAGCTGGCCAGTTGATCAGTCTCTCACCAAAAAAAAGTATTAATCCTGGAGAACCTTTAGCCCATCATCTAACTGGGATAAGCTGTTGCACCCTGGCGTCTTGTGCGGTGAACACACAAGGCCTGACCGCTGTCAACAGCAGTATAACATGGTTATCCCATTGAAACACGAAGCAGATCGAAACATCCTTGTCGCCTTTCAGGGCGGTCCAATTGAAAGAAGAAGCCTACGGAAAGGCAACGTGGATGAATACCACAACTATCTGTTTGGCCATGGGAACAATGGCACAATTAGACAAATGAAAGTGGTTTTCAAAATCAGAGATGACGAAGATGAATTAGATTTGGATTGTTCTCGTCAGTCGGAGCCATCTTGTCTTCAAGTGTTGTGGTTTTAATCAGGGAGCGATGCGGGCGCCACATGTTTGGTTGGTTATTCTTGGCTTCGTCATCGCCCATCCGTCTTGTTAACAGGTTGACCAACTTCACCTTTCAGCGATAGCGAGTCGGCAGTTTCACAGCATCCTGCTGATTATGAGATTAACCGAGATGAGGTGCGTGTTTTGATTGGAGGCCGTATTTTATTTTGTTCTGGGAACGCTTTTTATGCTTCTGTATCGGAGCGTCAAGATGTTGCACCTTTTACATTAACACCGTCTTTCCATAAGTAGAGACCAGACAAAATTACACACATTTTGGGTGCCATCTTTAAAACGTTGGTGATTTGGTAGATCTTGTCTATGATCCAACATCCATATGTAAAAGATTTTACTCAAATAGCTTTTGTCTTGCCGCCGACTGCTCTGCACAATATGTTGAACCTCGTACTCTTCTGTACACAAAGCATTTAATTATATATGTGTAGTATTTCTTTATTTTACTCTGTCAACTTGCAATCAAAAGGAGCATGAAAACTCAGGCAACTCCTGGTAGGCGGGTGTGAGTGAATCACGTGCGCTTCTGTGGGATTTAGATGAGCCGTTGAGCTGGTTTGCATTGATTCCTGCAGTACCACTTTGTGACCCCAAACCACACCCATCAAAGATTCAATGTGAACACAGCGGCAAATCAGTCATGAAGTCAGAAACGTTCACTGTTAACTTCCCACCGTGCCATTGCTACACAGCCACACACACACACACATGACCCTCAAACTCCCTGCAATGGAGGTCGTGACCCCATGTATGCACACTAAGAAACCATGGAGGATGCATGACCATTAAAATCCACAAAAAATCTCAGTTCTAAAGGAGGTTATGTATGCCAGTAATAAGCCAGTCGGAGTTTCCACTGGCTGTCAAGTGGGGACATTTTCACCAAGCTTTATGCCACTGCTTTTGTGGCATAAAGCTTGGAATTTTTTTCATCTGTTTTGTTTGAGTCTTTTCTAATATAAGACTGACCATAAGGTGACCATAAGTAAAAATGTAAATATGTCAGAGAGAGAGAGAGAGAGAGAGAGAGGAATGGTAGTGATTATTATTACCGGTATGTTTTTATTCATATATAAATATAAATATTATTCATATTTAAACCTTGTCCTGAGGAGAGTGTACAGCAAAATTGGAAAGGAAAAATATCGAGAGATGTGGTGGTGAAAGACATTTTGAAGGACCTTCCATGCAGCGTCATAATTGTGTCTGTTACTTCAGACATACTTGTTCAGGAATGTAGGGGAAATAAACGTATCACTAGTAATCACTACTTTGAGCTGAGGATCAATATTATATCAGCACTCGGCGGTATATCAAATGGGCACATGAAGGAAATAAGTACATTGATATTATACAAGAGGACAATATTATAAACCTGACTTTTAAGATCCAAATTCAATTCAATTCAACTATGAGCTCTAATGAGCATTTCACTGGCTTTCAGCTCACTATTTTGATATACTGTTTGTCGGGAGACGATGTTTTGTTTCACTATCACTGTTCTAAGGCAGTGGTTTCTTCTTGCAGGAGTTACAGTGGACGGGCAACAAGGAAATGTATTGATCTTCATTTATTTACATTTACATACATTTAAAGCTCATGTTGTTCAGTGTCTGGAGGGCTTGGGAACCACACAGTGGCCGATTCAAGACCAGCTGTCTTAAGGCGAGTGGACAGTTCAAGACTGGTGGTTGGAGAGGTGCCAGTTTGCCTCCTGAGCGCTGCTGAGGTGCCCTTGAGCAAGGCACCGTACCCCAGAAATTGCTCCCTGGCCACTGCTGTGTGACTTGCGTTTCACTCATGTAAAATAAAATACAAATAAAATTGTATGTCGGGTAAAAAAAGTATTTCGCCATGTGGGATTAATATGGGAAACTTTCTTCTTTCTTAATTTATCTCATCTCATCTCTTCTTACCTCCCGTAGTCAAGAAGGGCTTAGTGGATCTTAGCGATAAGTGGCTGCTCAAACAGAAAAACACTGGCTTATAGTTGTAAAGACCTAATGAAGCATTAGCTCATACTGCTTCCTTGCCCATTACATTGCTCTGCCCTCTGCAGGCTGAGGGGCTAATCCGTAATCTCTCCTGCAACCTGTTGCCTCTCAGCGGCTTGGCCCTGCAGCTTCTCCTGAGCAGAGGCTTCACATGCGCCCTGTTGACAGCTATCTTCCAAAGCAGTTGTTGGTAAACACCACTGAACCGCTTACCCCAACCACAGGCTTCCTCTAACTGCTAATCCGAGCTGAAGTGGAGACCCCCCTCTTAACCCTTTTGACCCTTCCCTTAGTCCAAACCCCCTCTGCTCTTCCTCCTCCATCCGTAGTGGTGGCAGTCGATGAACCAGTGAGATAAGCCTGGGTGGAATTTGCGTCTGGGTGTTCTTAAGGGTGACCTGTGTGGCAGAGGCGCATCGATGAAATTCACTCAGCACTCCATTCTAAGGATTGTGTTTATGAGTCATGGAGGCATTTCACAATCCTAATTTCTGTGACTATTGAGTCTGGTGTCATTTTGTCTCTGTTTGGCCCAGGGTTTTACAATAGAAAGAAGAAGAGGTGAAAAGGAACTGTAAGGTTGGCTTGATTGTGAGCCTGCGTGAACTTCTGACAACCTTTAACCTAGGTTAAGACAGCCTTAAAAAAGTCTAAGTGTGTTTGAATCAAAGAATGAGTTTAGCGCACAAAAAAGAGCTTGAAAAAAGCAACGCAAATGGGATATGATACAAATCTGCTTCCTTGGAATTATAAAAAAAGTCATAGTGTGCTTAGATTTATTGTTTTACAGATCACAGTGTTTATAATTTGTTATAAAAAACACACAGACACAAAAGACAGTGATCCACAGCTCAGATTTTATGAGTACAACTATTTTTTTTTATTGCCACGTGTTTAGCACGCACTCTCGTCTCGTCCAAGTAAACAAACCCCCCAGAAAAGATGTCCAGTGTGATGGCCGTGTTTAACCATGTGTATTGCACTTCATTATAGACCGTGGGTCCACAGTGGAGGGGCCAGTTGTCTGGGAAAGAATGCTCGGGGTCTAGAGTGGCCTGGGTTAGGCAACGGCCTGGCCATTGTACCCCAGGAGAAGGTAATTAGGAAGTGAAACCTTGACCAGTTGACAGCAGGCTTTGTTCGGGGGCGATTGGGCCAAGAGAAATGCTTTTGAAAGCTTTTTTTCACTTTCTTTGCCGAGGCGACCTCAACCCCTTCCTCCCAGAATCATGCTGGGGGGAGATCATATTAGTCTCTAAAGAAAAATGCATGGGAGGGGGGGGTTAAGTGGTATTTATTGAAAGAGGAGAAATCTATAGGTTGCGCGTTGTTTGACAAGAGTACCAAACCAAATATACAGTGTACAGTGTCTATTTACCAAAAGTGTCATTTCCAATCCACGTTGACCTACAGTTCCAGTAAAAGTATTTACATCCTCACATTCTGCACCTCAAATATATATATATATATATATATGTATTACATTCTGCAAATTCTGGTAATTATGCTAATAACACCCACATCCTGGACAAGAATCAACAGTCTGTCCAGTTGAAAGTCCAATACAGCCACCTCTTCTTACGTGTTGCAGCTGCAGCTGGCGCTTCCAGCCAGCACGGAGTCAACTCGGCCATCTACCTTTCCTGTATTGTACATTTACTCCTCACCATTAGCTGCGTGGATGAGCTAAAGGACCAGCATTACAGCACTGAGTGCATCTAACACTGGTCGTTCTGTCTGTGATAATAGTGTCGAGGAAATATTGTGACCATGCATTGTCCAAACTGCAGTTTATGTTCACCAACATCATCAGAGGCGGGGGGGGGGGAGGGGGGGGGGGGGGTTGGAATGACACACTGCACGTAACAGCAAGCTCCAAAATATGTATGAAAGATACTTCATGCAATATATAACTGTATATGTAGCTAAAGACACACAAAGGGCCCATTAAAAAATCTTACACATATATGGATTTATTTATATTCTGCTCTTAAAATTCATTTTGTGTCGTTGTGTGATGATGTATTGACTGTTCATAGCGGAAAGCGACTCTTGATAAAGATGCCATTGAAATGTTTGTTTTAAATACAAAACAAACAAGCTATATTTGTTGCCTCATAAATGAAACACATCCTTGATGTCTCACAAAGGTGATGAAAAGCCTTTCGTTTGATTCAGAGTGAATTAATGGACAATGATTCCATGTTTCTGTTCATTTTGTTTCTCTGTTAGCAAGCCTGTCCTCATTGTGTAAGTAATATTTATAAATGAGCTTTTCTCTTTCTCTGTTTTGAGTTTCCTTTTTTTGTCCATGTTCTGTTTCATGTTGTCCTGAGCACAATATTGGCATTTATTTGTCACTGCTAGAATTTATTATTATTATTATTATTTTAGGTAATTATTCATTATTATTTGTAAGAATTTAGGGAGAAGAGCAGAAATCTGACTATGAAAAGTACTGCCATATTAATGGTGTAGTTCTCTTTGGGTGAAAGTCCTGCGTTATTGTATCGTATAGTTATTATCAGCTCTTATTTAATTTTTTCTTATTTAGTTGTTTAGTTAACCAGTTTATATAGCAACATATTCTAACCTTAGCTTGTGTTCCATAGTGTGATGATGATCTCAAATTACCAACAGTTTTACAAATTACCATGTCATGAACCCAGAATGTGGCATCATTGACTACAATGCTCCCAAATAACTGCTATTTTTTCATTTTTAAAGGGATAGCAGGAATTCGGCAAAATACTCAATGGGGAAAAAAAAAGAACAATGCAGAATAATCACGTGTTTACCTTGAACAACCTTTGGCTTGACCACAACAGATTCTGTTATGCTTGTGTTTGAGCGTTAGCCTTGCAGCTAGTCTATAAAACACCAGAGAGGAGACAAACCAATATCCTTTGTTATAGTCTTTGTTGTCTGCCTTATTATGGAAGCCATTTAGCAGCGACTGTTGGCAGACAGCGGTTTCATCTGACTCCAAAGTCTCACATGGTTTCCTTCTATTTTCATTAAACTGGGTAAATTACAAGTTTTAAATGTTTGCTGAGTGAGTAAAGCAGCACCAATGGGCATCAGGCAATCACCTTTCAGCTGCATGCTGTTGTGCATGTGGCATCCTGACAGCTAAGATAAACCCAGGTGAGAACTGATGCAAGACAGTTAAAAGGCTGTTGTATTCAGCCCTGTAAAAAATAATGGACAAGTCTGAGCTTTTTCCAATTAGGATCTTCTGTGGTAACTCGGTTATAAACAGTTCACGGTCCTGTTTTGGGAAACCTTTGCATACTTGACGCGGCTATATCCTTCACATGGCTCAGATTTTATTAACTTGTTAGGGGGGGTCTATGGCTTTATGGGTGGGTTTTGTCCTCTACATTTATTGTGCTTACATCTCTTGGTGCAGGTGTCACAAACAGGCTTTTTCCAAGTAAATGGAGTCCACCGATTGCTCCTGACTTCCTGCTGGAGACCGTGGAGCTGGGACAGGGATCAGTCCTCTGTGAGAGGAGTGATTAAAAGTTTTAATGTAGTTGACAGAGGAGTTAGCAAACGCCAGGGGACGTTTAGATTAACGATGGCATCACCGAGGCCAGCAGTATGTCACGCTGAATGAGGGCTGAACAGACAGAGGGGTGACATTTTTACAGGCCTAGTACTTATAAACACATTTGTGTGTATTTGCAGGGCGATGTGTGCCACACACACACACACACTGCACACAGACGTGCACTTCTCAAGCACTACACCACAAGACAGTCACTGCGGCTGCTGTTGTGTCCTGTAAGTGTGTATATGCGTGTGGTGAATGCCATAGTTGGCTGGTGGGCCAGTGTTTGATGATGAAGTCATCAGTTTTTGTAAACTCCAGATGGTCATGCAGAAAGTAGAACAAGTGCCATCTGCTTGAAGTCGACTGCAGCTCAACTTCGCCCTTCTCTGTGTCCATGTTCCGCCTTCCCTCTCGGTTGGCACGGCGACGGACCAGAGGACTTAGAACATTAATGCCATTAGTAAAAGGTTTCAGCAGAGGCAGCCAAGCATAATGCATGACACTAGCACTACATTAACTCCAATGGCTTCACTCAGTGTACCGGCTTATTCAGTTAAAAGTTAATACACCTGGAAATTAATGTAATTAAGTTATTGTGTATATTGTCCAGCGCTGACTATTTTAGTTTCAAACATGTGGCACGGCAAACAGAGAAATCTTGACCCGACACACTCATCATTATGAAGTAAACCTCAGTAATAACAATAAGTGCAATCCATGAGCAGTGATAAGCGAATTGCATCACACACTGCTCTGGCTATTTCAAGACATAAGAAGAGTCCCATCGAAGAAACAAGCTCGTTGCACAAAATATCTCCAACCAACATGCAGCAGCAGAAGTAGTACAGTATATGATTTGTATCACTTTGAACGAGCAGTAAAAAGTAAAATATGTTATTGCTTCCTAATATCGATTTTATTTGATTGTTCCTCATATTATAGAAGTTTTTGGACACAATGACATAAGAAAGGGGAGAAAACACATTCCCTTTCTGACCTTATAGCTGGCTGTGGGGTTCTGTTTCCATGTGAGGAATACGCTAAGGCAGGTTTTGCCTCCCCTCCCTCCACTAATGCAGAACTTTCAGCAATTCCCTTCATCTGGTTTGAAAACATTGGACTCTACACATCAGTTAAGCTCTGCGTCCCAGAAGAAAAACAGGGCCAATCACCCACACCAATGTTCGCCGTAATTAAGCCCACAGCTGGCAGTTCCCATTACACCATCAGGGTGAGGAGGCAGACCTGGTGCCGGGCACTGCAGGCCCTTCTCCTCACCTCTCCACCCATTTGCCTTTTTCCTCTCCTCAGCACCTGTACATTGTAAAGAATCCCAAGCAGCTCTGCAGCTAATGGTCTGATGGCTGTGAGAGTGTTTGTTGTGGAACACTTTGGTGTAACACATCATACCCCCCCCCACCCCCGCCTCAGTGTACAGTTTTACATTCCGCCTAGCTGACTATTTTAGCCCAGGCCAGGTGGGGAAAAAATATCCACACGTGGTTCTAGGTTCAGTAAAATTCACACCAGCCTTTTATATCTGACAGGAAACTAGATGGAAATGTGGCATAATGGAAAACAGGCAAGTGTTGCGACAATTGCTGGAGGGGCGACAAGGTTGCGGGCCGCAGTGCTGCGACTGAGGGCTTCATCACATCTGCCCTCTCCTCTCCTCTCCTCTCCTCTCACTTCACAGGACAAAAACATTACGTTTGAGGAAGTATTTTAAAGCTGTGCCTTTCTTAGTTTGCCCACACCGCACCAAACGCAGCCTCGTCCCTGTAGGCCAGACTTTTTCTGGCCAAGATCAGCTGTCTAACCACAGAACAGCTCATTGTAAACACTGGACAGATTACCACACAGACAAGACACACACACACAGCTCTGCAAGAATGATCACGCTAGCAGACTTACACGCAACCATTGTCAACAAAATAACTCGCTTCCAGCTGCACACAATATTGATTTAGAAGGCAGTTAGAAAGATTACAACTGGATCAAATAAAAACAGAGCATTACGATCCTAATCCATTTCAGACTGTGGGAAGTCTTATGTAATATCCAGGGGGGGGTGGAAGGAAATCAAAAGGAAGCTCCGGTAATGATGTGCACATGATTGGCGATAGCCGACTATTAAATTTTCCTTACCCACCTTTCACCAAGAAAGCACTACAGGTGCTGCAAAGGCATGAGCAGAGGTGAAACTGGAAAACGAGAATCAACTAAAACGTGCCGGACCAAGGTCACAGTTGTTATTGTTTGAAGTGGCGCTGTCAAGCAAAAAAAAGACCATGAATTCTGTTTCTCTGTCTCCCATTGTTGATGTGTGTTTATGTAAGAGTTTCTGTCAAAACATGAGGGGGGGAAAGATAAATGTGGCCAATTAAAAGAACATTTCTGTAATAGATACCTCACTGTGGGGTCCGGAGGCAAAGCTCCCCTTTTAATCAAATCAAACCTCTGCTTACGTTGGATCTTACTGTGTCGGTTGGCAAGATGCAAAGGTGCATCTTGCTTACTGCCGTTTCACACACACACAGACACACACACACCCACACATGCAGGCACTTGCACACACAACCTCGGCCTACCTTAAAGCGTCTCTGGCATGTCACATTAGATTTGGTCGAGGACTGAACTTCACACCCTGAAACCAAACCGATGGAAAGACTGAGTCCCTGTTCATCATGGCACGGGAATGGATTGGACCAGGACACTGCAGCACACCTGCTGCGCCTTCACGCTGCCCTCAAAATGTCCTCTGCGTGTGAGACTCCTCCTTGGCTGTGTCCAAATGCAACGTGTTCCAGCCGACTGCAATTAAACAGTAAACTGGAAATACTTACAGCTGATTAAGTTGTACATTAAATGGTCAAAATGTGTTCCAGGGAGGGGAGCCGGTTACCTCACCGTTTACCACCCACTGTGCGGAGACACATTTATCTAACTGGGGTTATATCAATTAACCCCCCTCTCTCTCTCCTCTCCTTACCTGCTCTTTTGTGTTTCAAGGCAAAGCAGCACACACAAATTAAGGAACAGAGCAATGAGGCACTGGGGTGGAATGAACAAATCAAGCATAAAGGGATTCAGGGGCCAAAAAAAAGCAAAATTTCAAAAGTTTCTTTATTATTTGACAGTTAAACTTTATAAATCCTTTGGATGGAGAGCCTCAGTAAAATATTTATATCCCTTGCCTTTTTCTAATCCAATATGGCTTGCTCTCCAGCCATTCCAAACAGGGTTTGGCTGTGAGGACTCTGTGGAGGCTCTAGGGGAAGCTCTCTCACACACACACACACACACACACTTTCACACCCCCTGTGAGTGACCAGAGCAACACGAAGAATGCAGCGAGTTTCGCCACATCCCAGCTGGACTGACAGTGAGCACATCCTCCTTTCCACTGAGGAGGATGAAAGGACAGCGGCGTGTCTTATAGGCACAGAAGGAACGCCTGGGATTAAGAAAAGGGGAAACTCTCCAACAGGGGCATGTCTGAGAGACGACCTCGGTTCATTGCGAAAGCAAAGAAGAAGAAGATGGAAAAACGAGAGCAGGAGGGAAGAAAACTTCAAAAACACTCGTCCTCACGCCACACCTGTAATCAATTATGATCGGCAAAATTAGAGAGTTACTAACAAAACCCTGGCCTGTAATAATTCATAATTATCTAAAAGAGCAGCGAGGAGGGAGCCTTCAGGGTTCACACAGGATTTAACCCGAGTTTGGAGGAGGGCGATGTCACATCCTCAGTGTGGCATCCCACATTGGAGCAAGGTCGCTCTTAGACAGAGGGTCAAACAGCTGTAATTGTATTCCAATCATATACTCATGTTTATTGTCAGTGACAAATATTTGTCTTGAGATGAGAACTGCGCTATCATGGAAAACTGATGTTCATCTTCCGATTCAAAAACGTTTTCACGAAAACAAAACGGCATTGAAACATAAAGAGTGCATCTCAGTCGTTTGTGTTGCTCTTGGCATGTGCCAAGCAGAAACACAACATGACCACCACAAAGATCCATAAGGTGCAAAACTCCTTATAGAAAACACTTTAGTGTGATTATCTTTATCACCAAGTTTTATGATTGTAGATCCAGATCTTAACAGCGTAGTGAGATGTGATCAATGTTAAGAACCCCATAATTGTGATCCTAGCTGTTTTTAGCACAATCATAAAGACCAAACTGTTGCAAAATAAGTATAGCACTAGTCACTATATACAGAGTAGCAAGGAAGGATGAGATATCATCAGTGAAAATTGTGATGTGCTAGTGATAAGACTATCTCTGCTAATCAGCGCTTCTGCTAAGCCTGTCCGATGAATCCCAGCAATAATAATCAGACATGGACATGCACCAGTGGCCACTTCACATACATGGTGAATGAAGAAGAAGAGGAGGAGCAGGAGGAGGAGTGGGGTGCAAAAGGAAACTCCTTTCCAAACAATCGCTGAGCCAGAGAATATCCCAGAGAATACACTCTCCCAGAAAGAAAATAAATGGAATCTCCTGTTTTGGTTAAAATCGCTGAAAAAAAATAAAGAAAATTTGACGAAACTGCTCAGCATGCAACATGTTAGCGCTGCATTTAATTGGGAAAAAGGGTTAGGACAAGGATAATTGCCGGTCACTTTGAGCAGCTGTAGTTTGCAATAATATCTCTTGGATTCCACAAAGGGTCAGTGTTTTCTGTGTGATGTGTTATCAGCAGCATCAAGAAAGAAGAGTCGCATCTGACTCTCAGAGCCCCCCAGAGCTGATTCGGGTGTTACAGGATGTAAAGTCAAAATATCCAGCATATACATTTTGAAGCAGTGAAATGACCCTGG